>NC_048413.1:4036203-4041745 GCF_013103735.1 Etheostoma cragini | reverse complement strand
GTTGACCAACTGCCAATGTCTTTCACTCTTAGGTCGGCCAATCTCTCTGGGTGGGCAAAGCAAAGAAAGGTGAGGTAACCTTGCCCCTAATGACCTCATAGGGGCAATATTCCAGATCAGACCATCTGAGCTTTCATTTTCTCAAAGGCAGAGCAGGATACCCAGGGCTCGGTTTACACTTATCACCATTTCTAGCCACTGGGGGAACATAGGCAGGCTGGGGGAACTCATATTAATGTTAAAAAAAAACTGAAAGTGACATTTTCCTGCCATGGAACTTTTAAACCCATATCTAGCATAGAAAGCGTCTGTGTCAATATTTATACCATTAAAGACTTGGAGATATAGATATTAATTGATTTTGAGTGACAGACTTCTGAATAGACCAAAACTGAAGTTTATAATGTGAAAAGTCTGGGAATTTAGATTTTATGTAATAAGCCATGTTACGCATCAACTGAGTCATGAACATTGGCCGTGCAAACCAAAGTAGAACTAATGGAGTAACAGAGCTCGGAGTAGCCCAGATCTGGAAGAGAAACGTTAGGATTAGTCCATCAGACCTCAGCGGACCACCACTGCTCTGCTCAGATGAAAGCTTGGCGCGCACAAACACCGTCTGCACACGCTGGCCATGATGCCAAGACACAGAGCAGGTGCCCCATTCATAAAACCTGTTATGCAAGAAAAAGTTGTGTGAAGAGTAAAATTTGCAGTTGCAACGTTCCTCGCAAAAGTCAGGATTTATAAAGAACTTCCATGTGTAAAAATTTGCCCAGTTATCCCCAACCTTTTGACCATGAGTTTGATGGTGCATAACACTCCCAAGGCTTTGCGGACTGTGTTTTAGTGACCTCCAATGGTAACACAAAATATCACATGGATAAAGTACTCTAGATGGAGACCGCACAGCCTACATTTAAAACACCTGGGCCACTAAATTACCCTGATGGAGCCAAAATTACTTCAATCAACTACCAGTTTATTGGACTTAATTAACCTATTGGAACCATAAATGAATAGCCCTACAGTTCCTGTTGGCTCGTGTATTGCAACCAATTAACAGCATGGCAGATTTGGCACTGCTCAAAGATTTAGCAAGAGCACCTCAATCTCACAATCACTGAATTGTGTTGTGGAACCCTATTGTTTTTGTAAAGATTATTTTCTTTTTCTTCTTTTTTTCTATTCTTCTCAGCCTAATACCCCTGCCACAGGCTAAACCGTACATAGTGGGGGGTGCAATTTTCAGAACTGGTCCAGAACGCTGCAAGTACCTTAGGCGCAACTATTGACCTACTTTCACCACTAGTTGATGCTATGGCAGATAAAACACGTTTGGCCCTATAACTCCCAAACCATAAGTTGCACATTCAAAAACCATAAATACACACATTCCCTGGATCCAAATGAATCTCCTGATATAGGCCACTCCGCTTTTCCGCTTAGACTTTCATGCGTGAAAAATCATATTTTATTGAAAACCTACTTTTTCGAACTCCTTCTAGAGGTTAAGGTGACAATACCAGAGTAAGCCAATCAGAGGCAGGGTAGGGCGGGCCGTGACACATCACCAACAGCATGATGAAAACAAAACACACCATTCCCTCTAAGTAGTTTCTGTGACAGGAGATGTACTTTTAATAAGTACGTAGTTCTCAGCTCAGCTAGTGTGGGTTTGTAAATGTTATTTTTCCAAGGTCACCATTCTAGCATGTAAGCAAGCTAAAATTGGCTAATAAAAACTAAACACAAGGTAGACATTGCCATTGTATGTCACATGAGTCATGTTCTAGCAGGTGTGAACCTCTCAGTCACCTTTCGTCAGCTCTGTAAAATTAATACTGCATTGTCTATTTTACAAATATTGGTTTTGCTTAATGTGGTTGACATTGGACAGTGGTGGCATGTGGCTGAGTTGCTCGTCGGGATCAGGAAATCCACTCACCAGTCTCCTGCTGACTCTTTTTTCGAATGTGAAGATTGGACTAAACAGAGGAAAAGGTGAAGATGGCCATTATCTATGACCTATTGCTACGATCCTGACTAGGTGGACAAGCAAGATCATCTCTGCGTCCATCTTCACCTCTACAACAGACGGGGCACTGAGTTAAGCACATGTTGCAGACTGTGACTTCTTTGCTGGACGTCCTACTGGCAAGTATTAGCATGGTGTCCTCTGCCTGTGTGGTTTTCCAGCAGGATTTTCTGAGCTGTGATGTCATTTCGCCAAGACTGGATCCCGGAAGGCCGGTGCCATTCTACCAGGTGACTCTTTCTCTGTGCATGGATCAGTTATGGTAATTATTATGCAGTTTAAGGAGATGATGGGAGTACATTTAACTGGAATTCTACCTCATATTACAGTTTTTTTCTATCACAGTCGTTGAATGACTATTAAACTTTGTCAAACTATGTGACTATGTATATGAATGTGTCAGTTGTTGACATGACTATAGTTATTTGCCATTGTTTTGGTACAAAATGCATTGAATAAGCTTTGCAAATCAAAATATTAATTAATTTGCCATTGAATCATATTACTCTCAAATGCAATTACACACACGTTCATTGTGTAAATCGTACATGCTAAATAGAGCAACCAACAATCACAATAACCTGTCACATATATATTAGACATATAATAGTTCTCAATCGTATCAAGAATAACTCTCCATATTTCCATATGCATGGTGATGATCCCCCAGAGGTCAGGTATGTGCATATCTCTTTAAGACACACAGGCTTGCCCGGCCACACCCTATGTTATTTCCTATAAAGCACCTGTGCTGGTGTGGAATCGGTTAATGTTTGATATCCACCTGAGGAGTATGGTTACGTGTGTGCAGACAATCTTTCGAGGAAAACAGAATGGGAATCTACTTACATGTTAGGAGCCTGTCTGTGGCAGGCAGCCTCCGTAGATGGTTGTTACTGTGTTGCAAAAAAAGTAGCCTACGTGACAACAGATTTGACTTTCTCCGGGAGTCCGGTTGCAGTGGCTGCTTGTCCTCCCGTGCGTCTCCCTTTACCGGCGTATTGCCTGCGTCCTCATGAGGCAAGGGGGTAGGGTCTTGTATGGAGCAGGCTTAAAGTCATCTACGACGTAACAGATACTTTCCTGCTTTTCTTTCCTGGTTACAAGCCTTAAAACTGGGGCAGTCGGGGCAGTGTTCGGCGCCCAGGAAGGTTCCCTTACTCCCTCTTTCTTTAAGCCTCAAAATGCAGCCTCCCAGTTGCACAGCCTGTCTTCCTATCTAGCGTATTGCTTGCAATTGTAAGCTGACGTACCTGATGGAGCTCCTGCTGAGCACAGACGTCATATCCGCTAACAGGCAGACCGGACAACTTTTGGGAGATTTTTGGACAGTGGACCTTTGGAGGTTTTTGGACAGTACACTTTTTCAGGCGTGCCAGGGGCTGTGGATCTCTGAACCTCGGCCAACACTTGAGGTTGTGGCATGAGACCAAGAAGCTTCAGGCCCTGCCTGAAAGCCTGAAACAAGCTGTGCAGTCAGCCGCACAGCAAGTCACATAGCATCCGCACATTAAGCCGCACAATAAATCAGCGCAATAAGCTGCCTGATGAAGGCATCAGGCAGCTACCCTGCAGAGATGAAGCCTGATAAAGGCTGCGAGGTCAGCAGCCATTTGTGCCACCTTTGGCCAAATCACAGTCACTAGAGCCAGTTCCAGAATGAGCTTTACTTGCCATTTGGGTGTCTGTAGCTATAAATGCTATTGGGTAGGGGGGGGGGCAAGGTAGAGGGTGGGGGTGTGGCCTTGACCAACTGCCATACTTTGCTTGTTTGCAAGCCATGATGTTTCTCTCTCTCATGGGCGGGCCAAATTCTCTGGCTGGTCAATGCAGATAAAGGGGAGGAAACCTTTCGTCTTATGACCTCATAAGGAGCAGATTCCAGATCGGCCCTTCTGAGCTTTGATTTTCTCAAAGGCAGAGCAGGATACCCATGGCTCGGATTACACCTATCACACTTTCTAGCCACTGGGGGACCAAAGGCAGGCTGGGGGAACATATATAAATGTTAAAAAACCTCATATAGTGGAATTTTTAAGCCTCTCCTCCTTCTGCTCTGCATCATGTCAAAAGATTTTTCTCTCATTGCATTGCAAGGGAGGAGAGGAGATTGGATGACCCGTGAGATTGCTACATTTGCAGCATTTTTCAGTTCCTGATAATTTTGCCATTGTAAAGCTTCTTTTTTTTTATTACAAGCTTTCTTTATGTATTTGTGGTTGGTGGTTCAATGGCTGACATCAATACAATTCAGCTGCCTAAATATACAATGTTAGCAACTGGGCAATATTACAGAGTGGGAAGTCTTGCATTGCCAGACCTTCCTCCACAGGAGGTTCTGGCTAGTTATCGGCTTTTTTTTAAACCAATCACAATTGTCTTGGGCGGTGCTAAGCGCCAGACCAACAATGCTGTTGCAAAATAGCCTCAGTAAGAAAGTTGTTTTGGTAAAATTTGAATGTTTAACGGTTGTTTCATTCATGCTACAGAAAACTCAGCTGTCTGGATTTACCCTGCAGAGATCTAAGGAGCAGTTAACTATAGTCCTCAGAAATCCACCAGAGTTTAAAATGTCAACACAAAGAAAGTCCAAGGTAACAGATATCCGGCCTAATTAAGGAAAATCTGGCAGATTTACAGACTACATGTGTGATGAAGCCAAATTAATAGATGTGTGATTATCCTGTTCACCCCTTAATTCAACCCTTAATCTCCTTTGCACAAAGTCTCTTAGAGAGCTTTAATAAAGCCATTGGTACCATTTGTCATTATGATGGTTCAGCCGTAGTCCACAGATCAGAACATTAAGGGACTCATGCAGAGTTAAGAGGGGAGGTTGTAACCCATATTAAATATTGGGCTACTAAACCTGTATTTGTGAGAAGCCCCTGACTGCAGACCCGCAGACACGTTGAGGGGCGGGGTTAAACGTTTAACCCCGCCCCTCAATGTTTAACCCCGACCACTCTCCAGCATTTGACCCTGTCATTTCATCGCAATATCAGAGTGAATTTAGCGGTATGCACCCACGCTTCGGACAGCCCTTTTTAATCAATAAATAATGGAAGTAAGTGCGACTTTTATAGTTGTTTAGTTTTCAAAAACAATTAAAAAAGCTGGTTATGTCTATTTTAATGTTTCTGCACAATTTGAGCAGGCTGAGGTTCGGATTGGATGGCTAGCTCCCTTCTTTAACTGTCTATGCTAGCTCCAAGTAATCTGAAAGTGTGGAAATTATTTCCATTGAAGGACAAAGTTCCAGTTGTTGTGTGCATGGACGGTATCTGAATCATCTGCAACCAGGAGATAAAGGAGAGCTCAGATCCACAACACCTAGCACATCTTTGTCTCTGCCCCCCCCCCCGGGCAAAGCTAGGCTAGCGAGACCAGTGCAGGTGCTAGTGGCACTTACTCGCGTGTGGATGGTAGCCTGTAGATCTGTCTCCAGTGTCCAAATACGGAGATGGTGGTGCAAAGTTCTCCTGGAAAACTTTCCTATGATGT
>NC_048413.1:4012557-4036103 GCF_013103735.1 Etheostoma cragini | reverse complement strand
TTGGGTAGTGGACGGTTGGAGACTAGGCGGAGTTAAACGTTTGACCCCGCCCCTCAACGTTTAACCCCGCCCCTCAATTTGTCTGCGGGTCTGCAGTCAGGGGTACATGGTATTTGTTGTTTAGAGATGCAGT
Source organism: Etheostoma cragini (assembly GCF_013103735.1). NCBI lineage: Eukaryota > Metazoa > Chordata > Actinopteri > Perciformes > Percidae > Etheostoma > Etheostoma cragini. The sequence continues at coordinate 4,035,970 of NC_048413.1, read as the reverse complement.
TACACAATTTCTCCGGCGGAGTGCGCTTGGCATAGTGTGACTGTAATACGCTGTGAACGGTACCTAAAGTCCCCACTTCTGTAGTGGGGGTTTGAATGCAACACCTAGACAAGCAGACAGCAGATGCACAGCTAGGAGTGAACGGAGCATTTCCCGGTATAAAATGCCATAAAACAGCTCCAAGAACTTCATTAATCCAGTCATATTAAATAGCTTTGTTGTTAATATATTGCTCTTTCAAGAGCTGTAAGAATGTGGGATACAATTCCTTTCGAGCTATAAATGTCTTTGAACTCCAGTGAGTAGCCGCACGTGGCACATGATAGTATGTTGTTTTGTTAGCCACTGTGAGAATAAAATAAATGCTAAATGCAGTTTAAGTTCCAATACTTTTGCTATAAAACCAACGGAGTTATCTGAAGGTTTTCAAATTGTTTTCCTGCACGTTGTGTTCGTTGTACCATTGTTTAATGTGTAAAAATAGATTGCTAAAGCTATCGCAAATTGCTAGCTACGAGGCTAGGGGCTAACCCATATTGCTAGTTGTTTGGTAATAAATTGCTAATTGCTAGTGTTTGGTTAGCAAAGCAAAACAGCCATGGTAGTGAAATCTTAAAGGAGACTTTGACTCATTTTGTTGTTGAAGCACCTTGATTAGCTGAATTAATTCAATTTAAATTTGATTTCATCATCAGCCCCAGGGTCCTGAAGACCTGCGCCAGTCAGCTGTCTGGTGTTCTCCAGTACCTCTTTAATCTGAGCCCGAGCCTGCAGAGGGTGCCGCTGCTGTGAAAGACGTCCTGCCTTGTCCCGGTCCCTAAGAAGTCGACTCCATCTGGCCTTAAGGACTACCGCCCAGTGGCTCTCACATCCCGTGTGATGAAGGTGCTGGAGAGGCTGGTCTTGGCCTACCTGAGGCCGCAGGTGAGTTCTTCTCTGGACCCTCTACAGTTTGCCTGCCACCCTCGTTTTGGAGTGGACGACGCTGTCATCTATTTTCTGCAGTGAGCTCATTTGCACCTGGATAACGGTGGGAACGGCTGCTGTGTGAGAATCACATTTTTTGATTTCTCCAGTGCTTTCAACACCATCCAGCCACTCCTACTAGGTGAGAAGCTGCGGGTGATGGGTGTAGGTGCGTCCATAGTCTCCTGGATCACTGACTTACCTGACAGACAGACCACAGTTTGTCTGCCTGGACCGTGTTCTGTCTGATATGGTGGTGAGTGGAATGGGGGCCCCACAGGACTGTGCTGTCTCCTTTTCTTTTCACCTTATACACCACAGTCTTCCAGTACAACACAGAGTCATGTCACCTACAGAAGTTTTCTGATGACTCTGCAGTTGTTGGGTTTATAAGGGATGGACAGGAGAGAGAGTACAGGGCACTGGTGGATGAACTTGTGGAGTGGTCTGGTGAGAATCACCTGCTGCTGAACGTGGATAAGACCAGAGAGATGGTGATCGACTTCAGAAGGAAGGGAACGGCTCCGCAGCCCCTTTGCATCCTGTGAAGTGACGTGGACATGGTGGAGGATTACAGATACCTGGGTGTCAACATCGACAGCAGGCTGAACTGGAAGGTCAACAGCAATGCTGTTTACAAGAAGGCGATGAGCAGACTATATTTTCTGAGGAAGCTGAGATCCTTCAACGTGTGCAGCAGAATGTTGTAGATGTTCTACCGGTCAGTTGTGGCTAGAGTTTTAACCCCCCCGCCATCTGCTGGGGCATCAGCATCGGAGCCAGTTATACAAACAGACTGAACAAACTGATCAGGAAGGCTGGCTCCGTAATCGGCTGCAAACAGGACACTTTTGAAGCTGCGGTGGAGACGAGGTCACTGAACAAACTGTTATCTATCATGGATAACCCTGACCACCCTCTCCACCCCACATTGGTCCAACAGAGGAGCTCCTACTCAAAGAGGCTCCGACAGCTTCGAGGCCGCAAGGACCGCTACAGAAAATCATTCATATCACAAGCAATAACACTTTTTAACAGGTCATTACTGGGTGCTAGATAAGACTTTTGGACACCACACTACTGCACTAATGCAACCTGCACAATTGGTTTATTTACATCTAGCATACATTTTAGCATATTATTCAAGCAGTTGCACATTTTTGTTTCCCCATCCTCTATATATTCAAATATTTGTTCTTATTACTTTATTCATATTATTATTTCATGTATATTGTATGTATGTATATTTTTCCTAGTATTTCATTTATATTTATATTCTGTGCTTTGTGACTGATTTTGTTGCTGTAACACCGGAATTTCCCATTTTTCTTGGGATCAATAAACATCTATCTATCTATCTATCTATCTATCTATCTATCTATCTATCTATCTATCTATCTATCTATTTAACTCAGTCTGGTTGTTAAAATGCACTTGTTTAGTGAGTTGAATAATTATATTTACTTTTGCTGTTTAAAATGCATACAAAAAGAAATGTTAACTAAGAGTAGTGGTTTAAAAAGATAAATAACTATTTGTTCACTAAAACACATGGCACTTAATGATAAGTAATTCATTCTCTGTAGTTAATTCTCTGTAGTTAATTATTAATTGTTGTGATGTATAACGATTCATTTGTATAAGTTTATACTTGTTTGATTAAGAAGTTGTAGTCTGAGTAGGATCAGGTAACTTACAAGTCTGCACAATTACTGCAGTTTTTTTAGTTTTTTTTTAGTACCAGAATTGCTGACGAACTGAACGATGGCGAGCCGTGCGCAGCAGCTCTGTGGACAGTGTTGGATATGGTGTGGCCAGTCATAAAGACTTGCCACAGAGTACTTGGATTCACAGATTCATTCATTCTGACACAGATAAGAATTACCACTTACCTACCCAGGTAGTAGCATTAAAACGTTACATTGTACACACACATCTGGATATTTCCCCAAGACTGAACTCTCTCAATCTCATGGAGGTTGAACATTTCTTCCTCAATACAGAAGACCAATATAGTTGGAACACCCAACTCGAAAAGGGACCTAATTCTTTTGTTTATTATTTTAATAAAGAGCACTATTTTGTTTGTTGTATTGTTGTAAATGCTGTGAATGTTTAGGCTGATTCATGGTGACAAGCATTCAAATTGTCAACTGTTAACCCAGCACTTACTCCCTTCGTGAGTCATCTATTCCAAGTGTACTCTTCTATAGGAGTGATGTGTGTCATCCATCCAATCAGGCTAGGACCAGAGGTGCTACATGAAGATCAAAAGATTTCTTCAGATTCAAATTTAGAAAAATAAATAAGATTTAAAATATAAAAAACAATGCTTTGATGGAACGAGATGTTAACTTACAACAGATGAAGAAAAGATCAAACTCAGACAATGAGGTTTTAAGCTCATTGTCTGAGTTTGATCTTTTCTTCATTAAAAGCAAATAAATAGATAACTTTAATTATGAATTACTAAAAACTTAAAAGCAAAGAAATATAGATATAAACTTAATACCCACCCTTAAAGCGGGGCAGCAGCAAATTCAAAGTAAATGTATTAAATGAATTAAGAAACAAGACAGTGATGTAGTGTTTGATGAAAAACAGAAAAGACAAGTGATCAGAGAATTATGTGCAGATGCATATAAACAAATAAAAACCGATACCGGCTGTGTAAACATTTTATTAGATAAACTACCGTCATACAGCCTTTTGAACTTTTCAGAGCTTGTGGGAAACATAAGAAGGGATGAATTTTTGGAGGCTATCAAACATCTTAATGTTAATAAAATCCTTAGTCCTGATGGTCTGTCAATAGAGTTTTATCAGTTAAATATCGATGATGTAACAAACGTCCACACAGAGATGAATAATGAAGGTCTGAACAGAGGCTGTGATAGGGGATCCTTTTTATCAGGGTGTAAAGTGCTTATTGTATAAGAAAGGCGATGAAAACGACAATAACTATAGACATCTGACTATAATGAACACTGATTTCACAATATTAGCCAAAGTAATTATGAATTGATTAAATGTTTTAGATATTTATTAATCCCCCAAAAATGGGAAGTTATGGTGTTACAGCAGCAAACATACATCAGTTACACAACACAGAATATAAATATAAATGAAATACTATGATACATACATACAATATATATGAAATAATAATAGGAATAAAAATATAAGAACAAAAATTTGAATATGTACAGGATGGGAAAACAAAATATGCAACTGCTTAAATAGAATGCTAAAATGTAAATAAACCAATTGTGCAGGTTGCACTTGGGCAGTGGAGTCTTATCTAGCACTCAGTGATGACATGTTAAAGAGTTGTATTGCCTGTGGTAGGAATGATTTCCTGTAGCGGTCCGTGCGACATCGAAGCCTCTTAGAGAAGCTGCTCCTCTGTTGGACCAGTGTGGGGGGGTGGAGAGGGTGGTCGGGGTTATCCATGCTAGATAACAGTTGGTTCAGTGACCTCTCCACCACAGCTTCAAATGTTTCCTGTTTGCAGTCGATCATGGAGCCAGCCTTCCCAATCAGTTTGTTCAGTCTGTTTGTGTTGCTGGCTCCGATGCTGCTGCCCCAGCAGATGGCGGGGGGAGCAGAACATCTCCAACATTCTGCTGCACACGTTGAAGGATCTCAGCTTCCTCAGGAAATGGAGTTTCAGTATTGATCTTCCAGTTCAGCTTGCTGCCGATGTTGACACTCCGGTATCTGTACTCCTCCACCATGTACACATCTCTTACCAGGATGCAAAGGTGCTGCGAAGCCGTTCCTTTCCTCCTGAAGTCAATCAGCATATCTCTGGTCTTATTCACTTTCAGCTTCAGGTGATTCTTGCCAGACCACTCCACAAAGTCCTCCACCAGCGCTCTGTAATCTCCCTCCTGTCTATCCCAACAACTGGAGAGTCATCAGAAAACTTAGATGACATTATAGAGAAAAAAACAAACGTGTGCTATTGCGGCTGTAAGTCCAAAAGAGTGCTGTTGCTAGGGACTAAACACGGAAAGATGCACACATGTGACGCGCTCATGATCATATTGCAATGATTTCATTTTTCTTCTTCTTCCATGTGTACAATACACTTAGTACTGCTGTTACCTAATGTAATTGTTAACTGGTGAGTATAAATAATTGCGTAATACTTCGTGCTGCGTTGTGCGGTCAACAAAAGTGTTCGCTCCCAGCTTCACCCCTTCTCCGTCATAGCCCAAAGAACCTAGGTGCACAGGTGAAGCAAACAAATATATCACTTCAGCTCAAACCATCATGAAAACGCCCACCACCTACAATATTAGCGCATAACACAATAATCAATAAATGAGACCAGAAACAACATAATGTGGCTCCTACATCTGCCATAAACGGACGTTTAATGTGGGACAACCTCTGCACATAGAGATAAATAATAAATAAGCCTGATAAAAATACTTTAAAAACCCTCTTACGGCTTTCCAGATTGTTTTATTAAGTTGGTCAGATGTCTGTGTGTTCAACACATTCTCACTCCCATCTCAAAAAAACATGGACGCTTGGTAACACAATATGTTCCTTAAAAATGCATGGGCTCAACGCTAACCTTTTAAAGTGGTTGCCGGCTTGGCAACCAGGCATCAGCTTTTGGTTGCCAAAATTGACAATATGGTTGCCATGATTTAAACTGTCTATAGTTTAAAACATGGAAAAGTTTATAGGAGCAATTCCTTTTTTTTGTTACTTAATAATGAAACAATGACAATGTCTGGCAATATATTTTCTCATCTCTCTCAATTAGGGCTGCAAAGGATCACGAAACTCACAGCTCGGGTAATAGTTTTGAGTCACGGCTTGGATACATTTCGGATCAGCACAAAAAAGTTGGGGGCGGGGGGCAATTTAAACGATTAAAAATGTAATAACTTAACAATAATTACTTCTTTTACCTGTAAATTGCGGTTAAACGACAAAAACAGATGAAAAATATGATATTTTGCAATAACTATGAGGTTTACCTGTTTAAGTAAACACAACATTTTGTCCCGTCTGTATTATATTATAGCATTAAACAATAGTGCTAGTTGTGTCTTTTAGCTCATAGCTTTACCGGCTGATTGTTCAGTGTGGAAATCCTTCACACTGAAATACAGGCACATTTTTACACCGTTTGATGTTTGCATTTTAATCCAGTCACTAGCTGATGTTATCTGCTGCCAAGTGTAATGGTTTACTAGCGTGACATGCAGTGATGGTTTTGTTGCCTCTAACGTGGGGTTTTGGAGCATCAGAAAACAGCGCAGACACCGCAATAAGGAAATCTGCGTTGCTATTTTGTCCGGTAGACACTGCCACCGGTGTCATATTAGCAATGGATTTTGTCTCTTTTCACGGCAAACAACCTGTTCTCACTTTGAAGGCGTAAAACACAGATGTGTGGGCAGTGGCTGCCTGCGTCTTTTGCGACAAAAAAGGCACCCCTCGTCCCGTTTATAGAACGTCCCGGGGAGAGCAGCATCTAGGCGGGGTTTAAGCGAGTAGTACGTATGGGGACATTTTGCGTATGGAGGTTGGACGGGGGGTGGATGGGTCAAACACTGGACTTTCACCCAGGAGAGCGGGTTTGTGCCCGCTTGAGTCCTTTACCGTCCCGTTAATGCTGCGTGCGGTGTCAGGGAACCGTAAGCCCACCCAGGACTTTTTTCTGAACCTAATAGCGTAAAAAGGTACGCCAAACGAGGACAAAGGCACCTGCTCAAGCGTCCTAATTTACGAGATGGGAGTGAGAGCGTGTACGTGTGTGGGGAAAGCGGGGCAACCAGAGGCCATGAAGAGGTTGCCAAAGGACTTAGTCTGGTTGCCAACCAGACAACCGTTACTGTCAAGCCCTGAAGGAGAAATAACACTCACCTGGCAGATAACATCAATGCTTTCGGTCCTATTTAGAACACATGGTAGTGGTGCACTTTGGCATTTTGTGGCTAGAATGAGCATTACAACAGGAACCTCAAAAAAGATTCACTGTTTTTACAGATGAGGGGAAAACCTTTTTTTCAATTTTGTTTGGTAGTGTCTATACTCCCATTTTATGTATATTTTATAAACTTCACTGTACAATGTCGGAGTGTGATGGCTGTGTCTGATCTGGAGTTAGATTCCCCTTTACAACTTGTAGCATGAAACAACCAGGAACACCAGCACATTAGATTCATCCCCAAAATTCTATGGTTTTGGTGTGTTGTCTTGTCTTATTGTGGGAGTCTGTTTTTTTGTCTTAATTTCCTAGCCTGGTTTTCTGTCTTGTCTTGTGATTGTGTTATTTTTGGTTTTGTCCTGTGTATGTTCTGTTTCCTGTTTTATTTTGATAGTCATGTCTTCTTGAGTTTTACTTCCTGCGTTAATGATTGTCCAATGTCCTTCACCTGTTTCCCAGCCCTTGTGTCACCTGCCTCTTGTTGCCTCATTACCCTCTGTATTTAGTCTTGGAGTTCCTCTTGTCCGTTGTCCGATCATTGTAGTGTTACTGTATGTGTTTGTCTCCTGTGTGGATAGCTGTTTTGTTAGTCTTCCTGGTTCGTGTTAGTTTCCTGTGTTTTCTCTTTTTAGTTGGACATTTTTTGTTGGTTAACCATTTTTAGCCGATTATTTCCTGGATTCCTTTGTTTTTTGTGCGTTTTTGAGTTCTCTGCATTTTGGGTCCGCCATTCACCAACCTTCAGTAAAACATGTAGACTAAGCACTGCAATTTTTAAGGTTAATAGAGCCTTAGTTGCAATGTCCAAGTTGAACCACTTTTCACACCACCTTAACTTGAATGTAGCCTAGGCCTACTGGTAGAGCGCTTCTTCTCTTCAGCTTGAAAAGTTGCGTTTTTTGTCTAACACAGTCTAACCACTGTTGCTTGCAGTTGCGGTGGCGACAACCCAAGCTTTGCTTTTCGCCCATGGATCTGCTGTATCTTTGATGAGTCGGTATCGCAGCGGCGTTCTTGTAGTCTCTCCTACCCGTGTTGAGTGGGTGAGAAGGACGAAAGAGAGTAGAGCGGGGAGGTATCACTTTTGTGACAGACGCAGAGAAATAAGCGGCCGTTTTGAAGGGCCAATCAGGCGCGTTTGTCCGGTTTCGTATATGTCAGTCAAATTTTCTAAATACATTCTGGGCTGAAGCTGTCGCTGCATACGGGTAATAAAACTCTAAAAGATAAGCTTTCTTTGAATTCATTTTATTACAGAAAATGTTCACAACATTTAGCACATGATCTTATAACTATTTTCTGCTCAAAGCATGTTAGTACGCTTCCCTGGTGGATTTAAATCTTGGAAAACTAGAGCACTTGACATTTTAATCAGTTGTTTGTTCCTCTTCCTAGGTCACACTGTAGGCACTTAAAGGCTGAAAAGGAATACTGCCACATCGTACAGTATTACACCAAACACATCTGAGGAAACATTTTTCCTGTAATGTCATCGGTTTTTCTTTGCTTGTGGCAGTCCGTAGATTAATTTGGAGATTTGGACAAAGCTAGGTTTTTTAAGCAGCGGAAATGAAACAAAAAGTATGTTTAGTAGTAAGTTCAAGGTCCCATGATATGGTGCTCTTTGGACTTAGTGGTCCCCTAATACTGTATCTGAAGTCTCTTTTATACAGACCTTAGTGGTCCCCTAATACTGATCTGAAGTCTCTTTCCCAAAATCCAGCCTTGGTGCAGAATTATAGCCACTAGAGCCAGTCCCACAATGAGCTTTCCTTAGGACTTGCCATTTCTGAGTCTGTAGCTTTTGAGGAGAGGAGGGAGGGGACAAAATGGGGGCTGGGCTTGTGGTCTTGACCAACTTTGCTCATTTGAAAGCCATGATGTCTCTCTGTCATGGGTGGGCCAAATTATCTGGGCAGGCAAAGCAGAGAAAGGCGACTGGCTCATCTAAGCTTTTATTTTCTTAAAAGGCGATGCAGGATACCCAGGGCTCGGTTTACATCTATCACCATTTCTAGCCACTGGGGGACCATAGGCAGTTTGGGGGAACGCATATTAATGTTAAAAATCCTCAATGTGAAATTTTAATGCCATTGGACCTTTCAGATAAATCACATTGATCTCAGACAAGAGAGTATTCTGGACTATGCTGAAGAACACGTGTCTACCATCCTGTCTCGAGCATTTATGAATGTTTAGATGTGTACTGTACAATGATGGAAATATGTATGGCCCCCATCTTATATTTCTTTTTATCTCTGGACTGCTGAGCTTTTTCTTTTCTTTTTTTTTTTTTTTTTTTTTTTTATGTTGTTGTTGTTGTTGTTAAACAAAAAAATAAAAAAAATAAATAAACATACCTACAAAAAAAAAAAAAGAGAGTATTCTACGACCACTGACAAGTTGATTGAATAGTTGAAAACTGCCATGTGTTTCCTGCTGCATTTAGCCTCGACACAACCCCCAGTTATAGTGCCAAACAAGTTTTGAGTTAGATTCACGTCTTTATAAAGTGTGGTCTGCCAGCTATCCTGGTTACCTTGTAAGTGTTGAGTCCTGGGGAATCAAACCCTGGCGACATACCTTTGTTGTTGAACAGGTAAAAGTTGAAGAGCTGTCTGTCCTGTGCCTCCAGGGAGACAGAGGCACTGTTAACCTTAAGCTTGCAAGGGTACGGGCTCTCAAACACCACCCTGAACACCCTGTCCTGCAGGTAATCCAGCCGAAGAGTTCGGTACTTGGACGGCACAGTTGTGTCCACCTGTGGTCCAAATTGCTGCATGACCAGCACCCCGTCTGAGTCCACCTTGATCTCGTAGAAAGTCATATTCCTGTAAGTGAAAAAGCCCACATATGGAGCTGGGTTTGGTGGTGGTCTTAGAGTTTGCCGAGCTTCCCTGAAAGCCCTCGCCACTGCAGGGATGAGATTGCTGTAGGCCTGGCTCACAAGGTCCTGGTTTGTAGGCCGAACCCCAGCTATCAAGACCACCAGTCCCAGTTTAAGCCGTGGCACCAGGGAGAGAGTGGCCGCATACCCGTCCAGGTCGCCGTCTTTCCTCACCACTTCATAGTCAAACTGCTCATTGATCTCCCATGGTGTGCCGGTGGAGTTGGCAAAGTAGCCACTGTGGCATCGGAAGACCGGAGTCAGCATGGTGTTTAGGGTGTCTTGGCGCAGCAGGGTCCCGCGATTTGCACCCAGAAGAGTAATCATCAGCTTGGCCATATCCGCTGTTGTGGAATACATCTGGCCTGCAGGTCGGTACCAGCCGAGGTTATAGAGGGGAGCTGGCTGGCCATTGCTGTACACACCTACGGCCATCTGCCTCTGAATGGCTGGAGTTAGGTTAAAACCAGTGTCCTTCATGTTGAGCGGCTCCAGAATGTTGTCTGACACCCAGCTCTCAAAGTCTGAGCCAGTCACCTTCTGGCCTAAGATGTTGGCCAATAAGGAAAAAGCAACATTGCTGTAGTGGCATCTAAAGGAAAAGAAACCATAATGTCATGGATGTTTGTTAACGTACCTCTGGATACAAAATACCATAGATACTAATACATCAATCGCCTGCCTCCTGTTTCTTTTCACATCATGGAAATGCACAGAATGTCCAAAGTCACCACAGTCAAAAATAGAGCAAAACAGTCTTACTTGGTGCCTGGATCTGCCACAAGGACATCATCTTGCAACAAATTAAGGGCTGTCTCTGTGTCTCCACTCCAAAGGAGATTAGTTGAACGTAATCTTCTGGGTAACCCTGTGAAAATATTGGAAACCCATAGTGATTGAATCTGTGGACTATTTAGTCCATGGATTCATGAATTTATTGGCTGCTGTAATGAAGGGATTTCTGTAAGTAGCCATACTCGAAAATTTGACACAGACACTGTATCTGTGTAAAATTCCACCCCTCCACTTAACATGACCATTAGGTATGTTAAGTGGCATTAGAACAGTGCATGCAATGAAACAAGCTAAAAGACTTAAGTTTTCAATAAACGCAGTGATTAATAGCTGATGCTAATAACAGGTTTATATTGCAGAACTATGGATACATCCTGGAGAGTCCCACTGTGCTAGACATGTTGTTGTTCTGTCTGGACTTTAATGCAATAAATAGATCACCTGCATGTTGTATGGTTATATAGGTCAAATACCTTTCTTGTTCTACAAGTATGCATTTAAATCTGCTTACTCAACATGGTTTTAAAGAAATGGGTTTGGGGTAAATCTCCTAGAAGCTTTCATGGCTGGGATGGCAATCCGTTGATCTCTTTGGTTAAGACTAAAACCCTAAAAAGGAGACTTTTAAGTGCCACCCATGCAAGATGTATCCTAATCATTGTATTACTCTGACTTTTAATTTGAAAGCACAATGGTAAAAATGGACTGCATTTATTTAGTGCTTTTCTAATCTTAGCTACCACTCAAAGTGATTTGAAGTACTCATGCACCGATGAAATGGACAACTTTGGGTTAAGTATCTTGCCCAAGGATAGTTAGAGATTTAACAGCAGGGGCCAGGGATTGGACCACAGAATAAGGGTCATTTTCCTTTGTTTCGGAATGAAATGTCATAACACGTATGGGACGGATTGCCAGGAATTTTAGTAAATACATCCATGTTTTGCTCAGGATGAATTGTAATAAGTGAGCCAGATAGATTTGCACCCTCAGCAGGGCCTCCAACGCTGCTAATCCTTTCTTGTCATTCTGAGCTGATTAGCTCTATGTTTGGACACAGCTCATTGTAAATATAGCTCCTCTCTCTGGCCAGGTTAGCTAAGTTACCCAGTGGGTGGTAGAGACATGTCCTTAGTATTAATCATGTAATACAGTCAGCTTGGTTGTAGGGGGATTTTTGGATCACTCTGTAATGAAATCACATTTGACCAGATGCATGTAATCAGGTTTTGTGTCTTCAAATGTAGATTTTTGCTTCCATCTGTGTGCATTGTGTTATTCCATTGAATGTATTCTGAGATTAATTTTGTCCAGTGATTGATATAGCAAGATTTATTTTGTTTTGGAGGACTGCTTTCTAAGCGACAGCTAGAGAAATTAAAGATGGATTCCTGAATTTTTGCGCGATGTGGATTTTGGTCTAGTCTGTACAACCGGGCTGTTGTTGGTTGGCCTACCGAGTTAATAAATTCGGTCACCGGTTTGTGTCCTTGTGGGAGGGCCCACACACATACTATTCACTCATACTGACTAACACTAGACTCACAAGACATAAAGGCTTTTTGGATTGTGTGATACCTCAAACTTGCAAAATTATTAGCCTCATGCATTAAGCATGGTGATGGTCTCGTTCAGTAGCCTGGTGCACGCTGCATTTGATTACATCAGACTCAAGCTTGTTTCGTTCAGAAGCCTAGTGTGGTGGTGCGTGGTCTCCTCGTGATCGTCATATGTGTGAATGTGTTAAATGACAAGAAATAGTTGTTCTCAAATAAGTGGTGAAGGTGTGTGATTCCATTTTGTGCCCACGGCGAAGTAAAAAGGTTTATTCTGTAACATGAACACTGGGTTGTGCCAGAGCGGGGGTTTGTTTAATTCTAGTGATGATTTTGTGATTTGGTTTGTTTTCCACCTGGCTGTCAGAGTTGAATTTCTTGATTAAAGAAGGGGAGCTCTGCAATTGGGATGTACATTGGTTTTGTTCTAGATCCAGCCACAGGTTGTTGTGCTTATGTATAGTGATCCATTTACCATGTACTGTAATTGATTTTCTAGGAAGTAGTAATGGAAATGTGGTGCCTGTAACTATGTTACAGGCACCACATTTCTACTATGATTTTTTCATTTTCTAGTGTTGAGATTGATATTCAGTTTTTTTTCATATTGTTGCATATTTGTGTCCATTTCTCTATTGCTATTTTTCATGAATGCAGTAAGGTTGCTAGGGAACAATATATTTACTATATTGTAAATGACATTGCCATACTGATAATCCCACCCTCTTACTGGTCGACAATTGGTTCTCCACTGGGGGAACACCAGACCTATTGTAATCACTGAATCATTCAGAGCTGTTGCTTGAGAGGTCTTTGATGTTTGTTCCTTTGATGTTAATAAATCAAAAATGGTTGCTAGCTATATCATTAAAAAAACATAAAACCAAATGTGTTCACCAGAGAGCTGGCTGGCCATCCTGCGCAGGGTTAGTCCAGGATAGCGGTGGCTGTAAGTCCTTAATGAAGAAGATGCTGTACCCCTGCTCTTCCACAGAGGGTCCTTAATGGTGAAGTTGTCTGTGTACTTCTCCAGCGGGTCGTCCAGAGAGTCTACCAGGCCATCCTCCCAAAGCTTGTACAGCATCAGTGTGGGGAAGATCTTAGACAGGCTCGCAATTCTGCCATCACAGTGATTAAATATTCCAAACAATTAAGTATATGTGTCCTGGTTTAATACGACATGGCATTCCCACTACTGCCCATCTGCACAGATAAGGTTCAAGCACTTCATTTACTGAGGGGTTTAGTCTCATTGATCATACGATCAAGGTCTAAAGGTCTAATCCTGCTCTAAGCCTTAGATCAGAAAGCAGTTCAGCAGAAGAATTAGACAGCAGGTTACATCACGTGGTAATGATTATTGTTCAGATCAAGGTGCTATAATAATGGAGCGGCTGCACAGCTTTTAGGACTGATATTATTGACTATGTGTTTGGCCTTACTGCAACCTCTAGTCGTATCTAGTCATATTTTCCTCTCTTCCACACCTGTTGAATGTAAATCTCACCTGTACACTGTGTACTCGTTCGGTGCAGATGAGGATGGGTCGCTTGTGTTTTTCTTGCCAAAGTTTCCATTCCACAGAATCGAGTCATTTAAAATCACGATGGCTGACATGGCTGGCAGCTTGGTGCTGTGAATACTTGACCTCAGGAGTATATCTATCTGTTAGGAGAGACTTCAGTGAGACTAACTACAACTATATCAAGAATGTCCATATGATACGTTGAATAAGAAAAGGAAGTTGAAAAAGATTCACCTTTTCTAAGGCCACCCTCAGCGATGTGATGGGATGTTTGAGGGGCACAGGCTTAGGAAACAGAGGGCACATCTCCTCTGCTCTTACTTCTTTTACACCCACTTCTGTAGAAACATGTTGAAAGCACTTATCTAGCTGTCACTGTTGTGGATTTAAGCAGAGATGTATATATCTGTGTTCTGGCAAGTCCCAGGTGGGACTGGATAACATTTTGGACTAGATGTTGTAGGGCTAACTAAATATGTACAAATATGTTGTCCATTTGAAAGAAAAGAAGTTTGTTGTCAATCCTAAAGTCAGAGATAGCCTGTTCCAGGACTGTTCAGCCAAGCTTAGCACAAAGACAGGAAGCAGTTAGTAGATTTTTCTGATATTTTTCCTTTCCTATTTATTTTGTATATTTATTATTTTTATATTTTAGTCTGTAATTATGCAAGAAAAAAAGCATGTTAGTGTGTCTCTGTCTGTCTAGATTGTCCAGGCTCTGATAGATTTTTCTCTGTAACTTCTGCCTCAACCTCAAGACAATGGAAGTTCAACACATTTTGTTAACGCTCACGACTTAGACATTTTGTTAAGCATTGTTGTTTTACTGGTATTTAAAGGTCCCATGACATAAAAATTTTACTTTGCGAGGTTATAAACATTACTATGCGTTCCCCCAGCCTGCCTATGGTCCCCCAATGGCTAGAAATGGTGACTTCAGATATGGTATTAGGGGACCACTAAGGTCTATATAAAAGAGACTTCAGCTACAGTATTAGGGGATCACTAAGGTCTATATAAAAGAGACTTCAGATACAGTATTAGGGGACCACTAAGGTCTATATAAAAGAGACCTCAGCTACAGTATTAGGGCACCATTGAGGCCTATATTAAAAGACTTCAGATACAATATTAGGAGACCACTTTGGCCTAGATAAAAGTGACTTTAGATATTGTATTTGGGGATATATAAAAGCATCCAAAGAGGGGTGGCCTCTTGCTCACACATTAAGAGTGTTCCCCCCATGTTGGCTGAGTTCTGCGGCCCTTTGCCGTATGTCATCCCCCCTTTCATGTCTATCCACTGTCACTTTAATACAGGAAAAAAGCCACAAAAAATAATCTTAAAAAACATTTCATCCAAAAAGCACCATGTCATGGGACCTTTAATACATTATTACTTGTACAGGACATTATATAATGCAGTCTTATATTAGGACAGTACTCTGCAGTCTGTAAAATATCTGTACAATGAAGATGCTAAAACCATAATCCAGCTGTAAGCACTAGCCGTAAACCAATCATGTTGTGTGGTTCATTAATACACATAAGTGAAGCCCCTGCGTGATAGCCTTAGCACTGCTGCATTCCACCTGAGCCCTTCTTCCAGTCTCCAGAGTCTGCTTTAATGGCAATGCTAATCCTGCTATTTGCAGCTCTGTATAATCTTGCTGCAGCTCCGGCAAGTAAGCAATTACACCAATGAGGCTGAAGGCCAGGTCCTAAAGTAGTCCCAGTCTGGAAAATTCCACGTGTGTCTGTTCTGAGTATCTAAATCTTTATTAGCTTGATAAACCTCACCTATCTTCAGCTTTGGCATCCTATACTGCCATATGAAGCAGAAGGTCATGACCAAGGAGAGCAGAAAGAAGACGATCATGCCCAGCATGGTCCATTTCACCTTCATCTTGGCTACTGGTTGCTATGGGCAGCAGACGCAGTCTAGAAATTGTAAGTTAATGTTAGTAAAAATGCATCGAAGAACAAAATACAAACCAAGACATGTTTTTTCATTTGACAAAGGTTCATTTTTCCACTGACAAAAGACAAGACATTTCATTAAAATGCTTTCACAAACAGCAGCAGCAGGACAGATCATTTAACTTACCAAAGGTAGGACAGCAAGCCTCAGATATCTCTTATTATATTTGTCTCATTCTTCATCTTCTGCAAATATCCACAGTTTAATTTCCTACGAGGTCCACAGGGGAGAAGCCAGTAGGACTGCATGGACTCACGTCTACTGCTTCTGAGCAGTCACTGGCTACAGACTGTTACCTACATGCACTTAATCCTGACTCTGATCCCAAGCACCCAGATAAAGGGCTGATTCTGTTCCCACTCTGCCATGACAACATAATCTGCTGGGAGCCGCGTTTGGGAGGTAACCTGCTAAGCGCTCAGTCTCAATAATCAAATCATCTCACATCCTGAAGGGTACATTCCACACACGCATCACTCATCCAATGCTGAACGAAACTAATCTCCGTATGAGAAGGACAGTGGAGATCATGAGGTCATGTGGAAAGCATGTATATCAAATATGATGCAGCACAGGTCTGATGGGTGTTTGTAGAGAAAAAATAGGACTAAATTCCACTTTTTAAAGGTCCCATGACATGGTGCTCTTTGGATGCTTTTATATAGACCTTAGTGGACCCCTAATACTGTATCTGATGGGGCCGAGGTGAGGTAGGGGGGAGGTATCCTTGCCCCTTATTCATGCCATAGGACCTTTAAAACCCCAAGAACATTTAAAAAAAGGTGTAAAGCCATGAAGGTTTCTGGGAACACCATTGGATCAGAGTACTGTCACTTTGATGCCTGTTCAGACAATCTTCCCAGTACTTGTTTCATGACCAATTAATGTTTCCATGATCACTATGCAAAATTCTGATGCCATGGAACCAGCACTGAAATAGTATAAAAAAAAAAAATACTCTAGAGAAAATGTGTATTAAATCGGATATACAATATTTTTATAAGTAGAATTATATTGTAAGTTGTTCTATCCTATTTAATATTTCCTATATTTATAAGCAGATGTTATATACTGTATTCTAATGTCCGCCCTGTGCCACCCCTCTTAAAAATCCTGAAATCGCCCGATTCAGAACCCTGAAACCTACATTGTACATTTACTACCACTTAACAAGTAAACTGCTGATATTTCTCTGCTGGGATAGCCAACAGCTGTCTCTCTCACGTACACACTAAACACGGAGCTGTTCCTTCTCTTATAACATGAAAACAGACTTCCAAAGCTTAAAAGTTAAAAGTCAAAACCATCCCAAAAAATTGTGTCCAATTGGTCCGGACCGTGGTCCGAGGGACGTTTCACACCTATAATTTTGGTTCTGACCAAACTGAAAAATACGATAGGCCGGACCAAACGATTAAGGTGTAAAAGGGCCCTTAGATTTTTAACACCAGCAATGCCAGAGATGAATGCTTGTACCCTTTTGTTGTTATCGCTGATGGGCCGTGAACATATCGTATGTTCATATCTGATACTGTGTATTTGGGTTGGATTAATAATACAGACATCTCATTGTATTGTATTGCAGTTTCACCAAATTACCAAAAACTTCATGGAAATTAAGCAGCTGTGTCCTGGAGTGTTTAACCTGAATGGAAAACAGCCCATGACACGCATGTTAATGTGAAAATATATATCAATATTTATCATAAAGTACCATTTTAATTTTTTAAGCCTGGAACCAAGCCAACCAGCTACAAGATAAATCGTGACCGCATGATCAGGGTGCAAAAACACATTTTGAAAACATTTTTAAAAAAGTCAAAAGGTACAGTAACAATCTGAGACTTCATCGGTAGAAGCTCTCTCTAGCAGTAAACATTTCCAAGGTAACAGTGAGTTGGACCAATCAGAGAAAAACATGAATTTCTTAAAACCAGGTTGATTTTATACGAACTTCTTGCTTTTACGGGATCATAAACCTTTGTTTAACAACATCCCGACCACCTGTAAACCTGTCAAATGCGGGTGAATTTGGCAATTGGCAGGTAACACTGTCAATCTACCTGCCGATGAGAATTGAGTGATTTAGACGCGTAACTATCGGTAAGCAGGGTACGCAGTTGCTTACGGGCCCGGAACCAATCAGGGGCCCGTATCACTGGAAGAATGGAAGACAGGAAGACAATGATTGACAGCTGGGGGTCCCTATCACATTTTCATTACTTGCGACAATCCCAGCAATCCCACATGCAGCCACTGACCAATCGGAAGCAATTCTGCGATTCCTGATATTATGATACTGTCCCGCCAACCAATTAAACATTTTAACATCAATGTACACTGTAACGTTTTTCAGTATAAAGTCGATGAAAGTTGCTGCTGTTTCAATTCACTGCAGAGGGCGGGGCTGCTGCTCCGTACCCCCTGTGACTGCTGTTTATTTATGTGTGACGCACACACATAAATACATGCAGCCACACACGGTGGATGCAGGGAAAACCGCAGATAAGATGTACAGGATGACTTAAATTGAGGACAGCTACATTATTGTAGGTGCAATGATAAGTTAAAGTCCAATAAGTACTTTATCAAACTTTATAAATTGTCCCAGCCCAGGACAGGAAAGGATGCCTTTATGCTGGATTATCAATGCAGGCCCCCCAAATACATCATAGCCTACTCCACGAGTAGGCTATGAATATGACAGAATAGGATCATAGAGACACAGCAATTCCTGTTTTTCACCTTTATGAGGAAAAATAAACTAGCTGGTAAAAAGTGACTGTGTCAGGTGGATTTTCAATGAAGTTAACTTCAGGCCTTGTAAAACATAATTGTGTTATCCACTTTATTTTTACATATTTTGCTACTTGGTCTTACACTAAACAAATCCTTTGACATGGTTTGTAAGATGTTTCTGCATGATTAAATTGCTCTCTAAGTTTATTAATCCATGCTAAAGTTGACTAAAAACAAGAAGAAAAATGTAATCTTTGGGATATTGAGCTTTTTGCCTTAATTTAAAAAAAGAAGGAAAAATACAACACCAATTTACTAAGTGAATGTATAGTAAATAAATAAATCTTCTTCCTTAAAATGCAGGGGGCTTATAGTATACACCCCCCTATGTAAAATTCCCATAGAGGCTGGTAGATTATCTTTAAAGGCCAGTTATGTCATGGATCTGGATACTATGCATCCTGATAAAGTTCCCTTGTCCTTTGGAATTAAAATGCCCCCCCCCATCATCATATTCCCTTCACCATACCTAGAGATTGGCATGGGGTACTTTCCATAAAATAATCTCTCAATAAAAATCTAAATTTGTATTAATGTGCCTAAAGAAGCTAAGAAAAGATGGAAAAATCTCCAAAATGCATCAAATGACAGATTAGACATTCGTATAATGTGTCAAAAAAAGTTAGATTTTATGCCATCATGTACACTTTCAAAATAACAGAAAACAAAAAAAAAATGGCGTCTGCAAAAGTTTGGGCACCCAGCAGAGTTTCTCGCATGCATAGCCCGCTTTGGAAAGCTGAGACTTGAAAGTGTCATGGATTGTTCTCAATCATCGTCTGGAATGACCAACTTTAAGGTTTTAAATGCCCAGACTTATCTGACCTTGCCCCAACAATGAGCACCATGGCTTCTTCTAAGCAGTTGTCTAGAAAACTGAAACTGAAAATAGTTGACGCTCACAATGCAGGAGAAGGCTATGACAAGATAGCAAAGGGTTTTCAGATGCCAATATCCTCTGTTCAGAATGGGCACATTATTTAATGAAAAGATCCTCTTTCCAACTGTTAAGCATGGGGGATCGATTGAGTAGACTGATTAAATGAGCCATTCGCAGTTTCACTGTACCGGCCGTGTGCACTTAGACTTGCATGGCTTAATCTTTGAGACAAGCATATGCTACTGGCAAGATCAACCAGGTAGCCCTCATTCAATACAATTTCAGCAAATTTTGGATGCTAACTTGATGCCATCTGGGAAAAAGATGAAGTTAAAGAGAGGATTGCTTCTACAAATGGATAATGGTCCTAAACACACCTCAAAATCCACGGTGGATTACATCAAGAGGTGTAAACTGAAGGTTTTGCCATGGCCTTACTGACCTTAATATAATTGAAAATCTATGGATAGACCTTAAAAGAGCAGTGCGTGACAGCCCAGAAATCTCAAGGAACTAGAAAACTTTTGTAATCTGTCATTTGATGCCTTTGCAAATTTTTCCATCTTTTCTTGACTTCTTTATGCACAGTAATACAAATGTTTACCTGGGGTCCCCAAACTTTTGAAGCCCAATGTACATGGGGTAGGGGAAGACACGAGGAAACAAACCAGTGGCGGGAAATTCACACAAAGGGAGGAAGTCAGGGTCTGAAACAAGAGGGAAAGTGAATAAAAAATAAAACAGGAAGTGCACAACAAGACTTAAACTCGATGAGACATAACACCTATTATAAACTACTGTATGTTGTAGTGACGCTATTGGCTGGGGAGGCACTGACTAGTATCAGAGCTAGTTTTACACACATAAATCCCAATGTTTTCCTACACCTGTACAGGCCAGGCAGGCCGCCATGCCAACAACACAAGACAACCAAATAATGTTAGGAAATTAGAACTACACACTACGTACAACGGTATGTTTCGTATTTCAAATCAGCCTTTTTTTAAACACGCATATTAAATCAATATTCAAAGGCGAAAGCAGTTCCACTACTCATATACTTTATATCGCTTAGTCTTACTTATACTTAAAAATGAAGTCCATTTGCCAATCTGCACAAGGAGGTCAGTGACTTTGTTGTAAGAGTCCTCTTTATTGGCTTTTAGTCTTGGTCTCAATAGATATGTCAGGTGAAGTCATCCAATTCCGACTGTAAAAGTATGTTTTTAGTAGTTTCAAAGCGGAGAACGACCTTTCAACGGATGCTGTTGTAGCTGGTGTGGTGAACACCAGCTGGATTCATTTTTTTGCCTTAGGTACAGTTTGCATCAAATCATTCAGGATCAAAAAGTTGAGCTGCTGTCCAGGTGATTTGCATTTGTTTCTCACCATCTGTGAACTATGTAGCAGTATAACAACAGCTTTTAGCCTAACAAAATCAAAGTATCTTGCATATTTAAGTAGGCTCTGCATTTTGGTATCATTGAAGTGTGTGTTGTACAATCAACCAAACCCAGGAAAGTCAGCTCACCGAAATGATCAAACTTAGCTTTCATTTGAACACTGACGTTTACTATAAACATTCTTTTCCTCTCATCTCTGATCAGCTGTTTACTTAAGACATTTTCTCTTAGGCTAAGTGTGACGTACTTCCGCTCAAATTGGTCATAAGAACTGTCAAACTCTTGTCTCTGACCTTCCAGAACTCCCAGTGTGTCACACATTTTCTGACTGCAGAATCCAATGACCATGAATTTATTCTGCAGCACACAAAAGAGGGCATTGGTTTCATTGAAAATGCCCTTAGGCCATCATGAGGAAGCAGCCTTTGACAGCCTGAGATCATATCCAGCGGCCATCATAAGGGTGTCATTGTCCCACCCTATCTTGATATTTGCTCATAATTCGGAAAACAGCACACAGATCGGATTGGTACACTCTGATCGTCTGCACTAGAATTTGAGCTCCATCTTGTAGGCACTGCTCTTGGTAAACAAACTCTTGGTTCACATTTTCATCAATTAGGTGAGTACGCTTGGTCAACTTATTGAAAAATAAAGCAAGTCCCGTCAACTGTTTTAAAGGTCCGATGGCATGAACATTTCCCTTTTATGAGTTCTTTTTTAACATTAATATGAGGTCCCCCAGCCTGCCTATGGTCCCCCGGTGGCTAGAAACTGTATCCTGCTCTGCATTTCAGAATATGATAGCTCAGATGGGCCGATCTGGAATGTTGCCCCTCATGAGGTCATAAGGAAAGGTTACCTCCCCTTTCTCTGCTTTGCCCGCCCAGAGAATTTGGCCCACCCATGATAGAGAGCCATCATGGCTTTCAAACAAGCAAAGGGGCAGTTGGTCAACGTCACACCCCCTGCCTCCACCGTGCCCTCCTTCTCTCCTCCTCAAAAGCTAAAGACTCAGAAATGGCACATAGTAAGGAAAGCTCATTGTGGGACTGGCTCTAGTGGCTTTAATTCTGCACCAAGGCTGAATTTGGGGTAAGAGACTTCAGATAGAGTTTTAGAGGACCACTAAGGTCTATATAAAAGAGACTTCAGATACAGAATTGGGTGGAGGCTAGGGGTGTGGCCTTGACCTACTGCCACTTTACTCGTTTGAATGCGATGTCTCTCTCTCATGGGTGGGCCAAATACTCTGGGCGGGCAAAGCAGAGAAAGAGGAGCTAACCTTGCCCCTTATGACCTCGTAACCAAGATTCCATATTTTCCATGGTCCAGATTTTCTTAAAGGCAGAGCAAGATCCCAGGGCTCGGTTTACACCTATTGCCATTTCTAGCCACTGGGCGAGTGGTGTCCGAACGTGGACACAGTGACGCTAGCTCAGAATAAGTGGCCCCGGAAAGGCCTTGTAGGGAATGGTTAGATTATAGGCTACACTGCTAGTAAAACTGAATTGTGTGCGTGTGTGACTATAGGTATGTGTGCCTCTGTGTGTCCTAAATACACATATTTTGTATGCACTGTTCGTTCCTTTTAAAGTTGTATGAGGTTTTAAATGTGTTGTGTGTGTGTGTGCATTATAGTACCAGACACGCAGAAAGCTTAGCAGGATCACCATGTTAGTCCAGGAAATGTTACTTGGATGTATTACTGTTTCATAAAATGTGTGTGTGTGGGGGGGGGGGGGGGGGGGGGGGGGGGGGGGGACGCTGGAGGAACATCTGGGAGACACAAGGGAGATGAGAAGATCCTTCAACCAAGAAAGTAGAAAACCTTGGGGAATGGTTAGTTTGAGGTACATATCTTGGACGGTGTACCCACAATTGTTTGTTTGTAACCAACAATGTAATCTTGAATGAGACTGGAACCCTGAGAGTGAGAGCAGCAGCAGAAAGGCACCAGCTTTACTTCTTAATTTATGACCCACAAGTCAAGACAGATTATGTCTGATTAGATCGCTAATGGCGCGTCTGACCTACAATATGCCATTTTCCCACTGCCATCTCCCTTGGCAAAGGTTTCCATGGTAACAAGCCCTGGGCTTCTCTAATTTGTTGTTTTGCAACCCTCACTCATCTGGAGGCAGGCTGGATTCCTTTTTGTCAGGCCCATATTCTTCTGCTCTATTTCCTCACAGAGCCCTCTGTCTCTCGCTCCCTCCCTCTCTCTCTCTCGTCTGTCTCTCCCTTGCTTTCCCCCTCGCTCACTGCCAGTATTACCTTATCACCCTCATTCTCTTCATCCACGCCAGTCTGAGCTACTGAGAAATCTCTGGACATGTCAGCATGTGAAATATAAGGAACGGATAGTATGATGTATGATGTAACTGCAATGAGAAGGAGATCCTCTTAGCAGTATTGTCTTTTTAACAACAAAATCTAGTCAGAACCAGTTTCCACAAGCATATCTCAAGAAAATGACACAGGTCTTGCAAGGATGCAATGCGCCTACTTTAGTTATTCAACAGATGATTCTGCAATGTTACATATACAGTGGTGTGAAAAAGTGCTTGCCCCCTTCCTCATTTCTTGTTCCTTTGCATGTTTGTCACACTTAAGTGTTTCGGAACATCAAACCAATTTAAACAGTAGTCAAGGACAACACAAG
>NC_048413.1:3997176-4012457 GCF_013103735.1 Etheostoma cragini | reverse complement strand
CAACACATCTTGATGATCCCCAAGACTTTTGGGACAACATTCTGTGGACCCATGAAACAAAAGTGGAACTCTTTGGAAAGTGTGTGCCCAAGTATATCTGACTAGAAGGAACACTGCATTTCATAAAAAGAACATTATACCAACAGTAAAATATCGTGGTGGTAGTGTGATGGTCTGGGGCTGTTTTGCTGCTTAAGGACCTGGAAGACTTGCCGTGATAAAAGGAACTATGAATTCTGCTGTCTACCAAGAGATCCTGAAGGAGAATGTCCGACCATCTGTTTGTGTACTCAAGCTGAAATGAACTTGGGTTCTGCAGCAGGACAATGATCCTAAACACACCAGCAAGTCCACCACCGAATGGCTGAAGAAAAACAAAATGAAGACTTTGGAGTGGCCTAGCCAAAGTCCTGACCTGAATCCTATTGAGATGTTGTGGTATGACCTTAAAAAGGCCGTTCATGCTCGAAAACCCTCTAATGTAACTGAATTAGGACAATTCTGCAAAGATGAGTGGGCCAAAATTCCTCCAGGACGCTGTAAAAGCCTCATTGCACATTATCGCAAACGCTTGGTTGCAGTTGTTGCTGCTAAGGGTGGCCCAACCAGTTATTAGGTTTAGGGGGCAATCACTTTTTCACACAGGGCCATGATGGTTTGGATTTCTTTTCACCTTTAATAATAAACACCTTCATTTACAAATTGTATTTTGTGTTTACTTATGTTGTCCTTGACTATTGTTTAAAAATTGGTTTGATGTTCCGAAACACTTAAGTGTGACAAACATGCAAAGGAACAGGAAATGAGGAAGGGGGCAAACACTTTTTCACACCACTGTACATTTGAGTGAACCTTGTCTGTATTCTGTATCGTATGATCAGGATTGCTTCCCCCCCCCCCCCCCCCCCACAGGAAAACCAAATGTGGTTACATGTGTGAAAACATTAAAATCATGTGAAATATGTGAACACGTGGTTTTGGAACACTTTCATCTCTTAACGTGTGAAGCCCATGTACGTTCCCGTAACATGTGAAACCCATAGGAAGCATTTGAAACCCATAGGATAACATGTAAAACCCAATAGGATAACATGTGAAACCCATAGGGAACATTTGAAACATATGAAATAAAAGATAGTCTTACATTAACAAAATCAATTTACTAATGGACTGCCAGTGTGGATTCAGATGCAGTAGGTCGACATCTGTGGCACTTGTTTTTAGTTAGTTAGAAAGATAAGCAAATTGTATTGTACAGATTGAATGTACAGTGAGGAAAATAAGTGTTTGAACACCCTGCTATTTTGCAAGTTATCCCATTTAGAAATCATACAGGGGTCTGAAATTGTCATTGTAGGTGCATGTCCACTGCGAAAGACATAATCTAAAAAAATAAATCCAGAAATCACAATGTATGATTTTTAAACTATTTATTTGTATGATGCAGCTGCAAATAAGTATTTGAACACCTGAGAAAATCAATGTTAATATTTGGTACAGTAGCCTTTGTTTGCAATTACAGAGGTCAAACATTTCCTGTAGTTTTTCAGCAGGTTTGCACACACTGCAGAAGGGATTTTGGCCCACTCCTCCACACAGATCTTCTCTAGATCAGTCAGGTTTCTGGGCTGTCGCTGAGAAACACGGAGTTTGAGCTCCCTCCATTCATTCTCTATTGGATTTAGGTCTGGAGACTGGCTAGGCCACGCCAGAACCTTGATATGCTTCTTACAGAGCCAGTCCTTGGTTATCCTGGCTGTGTGCTTCGGGTAATTGTCATGTTGGAAGACCCAGCCTCGACCCATCTTCAGTGCTCTAACTGAGGGAAGGAGGTTGTTCCCCAAAATCTTGCAATACATGGCCCCAGTTATCCTGTCCTTAATACAGTGCAGTAACCCTGTCCCATGCGTAGAAAAACACTCCCAAAGCATGATGGTACCACCCCCGTGCTTCACAGTAGGGATGGTGTTCTTGCGATGGTACTCATCATTCTTCTTCCTCCAAACACGGTTAGTGGAATTATGACCAAAAAGTTCTATTTTGGTCTCATCTGACAACATGACTTTCTCCCATGACTCCTCTGGATCATCCAAATGATGATTGGCAAACTCAAGACGGGCCTTGACATGTGCGGGTTTAAGCAAAGGAACCTTTCGTACCATGCATGATTTCAAACCATGACGTCTTAGAAACGGTGGTCCCAGCTTTTTTCAGGTCATTGACCAGCTCCTCCTGTGTAGTTCTGGGCTGATTTCTTACCTTACTTAGGATCATTGAGACCCCACGAGGTGAGAGCTAGTAGAGATTTTCATTGATCTGAAAAAAAGCTTATAATAGTGTAGATCACAGAATCCTGTTAAAAAAATTGGAAAGGTATGGAATAAGAGGTGTGACCTTTAGCTGGATGAAAAACTATATTGACAACAGGAGTCATTTAGTCCAAAAGGGTAATCACCGGTCGGTGAGTCTTAGTATTTCCAGTGGCGTTCCACAAGGGTCTGTTTTAAGCCCAAAATTGTTTATCTTTTACTTAAATGACATTTGTAAAATACTAAAATGTATTGTTTTGCTAATGACACAAAAGTTTTTTGGTTTAACTTGCAGCAGACGCTGGAAATGGTCACTAATGAAATTAATGAATTAAAACTCTTGTTTGATTTAAATAAGTTATACTTAAATTTAAACTTGAAATTAATATTTGGAAATCAAAATATAAATACAGATGTTAAATTAGTAATTTATAATGAAACAATTGAAAGAAGTTGGTAAACTGCAGCTCAGTATGTTTGGACATTGCTTGTGGCGTCCCTCAGGGGTCAGTGTTAGGCCCAAACAATTTTTATTTTGTATATCAATGACATGTGGATATGAAGTTGGTGGTGTTTGCAGACTATACAAATATATTCTATCAGGTGAAAATTTACAGCAACTAATAGAGGATGTCAAATTCAAAACATGGTTTGAATGCAATAAATTTGTATTCAACTTGAAGAAAACAAAAATAATGCTATTTGGTAACTGTAATATGAATATACAGGTAAACTTACAAATAGATAGGGTTGAAATTGAAATAGTTCATGATAATACATTTTGCGGGGTAATTATAGATGACAAAATTAGTTGCGAGTCACACTTTAACTACATACAAACCAAACTGTCAAGATCAATATCAGTATTAAACAACGCAAAGCAGGTTCTGGGTAAAAAAAATCACTCCATATTCTATACTGTTCCCTACTTTTACCATATTTCAATTACTGTGCTGAGGTTTTGGAAAACAACTCTAAATCTACATAAAAAGAACAAAGATTAATAATAATAACGTTAGGTATCAGGATTATACTAACTCATTCTTACACTCAAAATTATTAACACTTTTAGATCTTGTGAAATATCAAACAGCGCAAAAATAATGTTCAAGGCCAGAAATATGCTATTACCGGGAAACATTCACAATTTATTCAGGGATAGAGATGAAGGTCATAGTTTAAGGGGGACATTCAATTTCAAAATAAGCAGTATGAGGAACAAGTTTTTGCATTTTAGTTTATGGATTAAAGCTATGGAACAGTGTATAGGTGGAACAAAAGCACTGTCCAAACTTAAAGCAGTTTCAAATATAAGGATGTAAGGACATGGATTTCACAGGTTAAAGGGAGAAAGAAGAAGGGTAATTTTCATTAGGGTTTTTGGGGGGTTTCATTATTATTATTGTTGCTTTTATTCATTAGTTTTTAGTTTTTACTTTATGAAATTTCTTTTCGTTTATGTTCTTTTTTTCATAAAAAATTTATTTAAATAGGTAATAGGTTTTGGGTATTCGGGAGGGAGATCACATTCACAGTTGGTAAACACCAGGTAGATTCCTCAACCACTGAATAGCGTACACATGGGGTGGGATTAAATAAATTTAGACTTCTTCCCACTCATTTTCGGATATGTAAACAGAAAGTCAAGTTATTATTATTATTAAGTTATTTTCCTGTTTTTGATTTAATTTTTTGTCTGCTGTTCTATTCTTTACATATTCAAATTAAAATCAATCAATCAATCAATACACAGCATTGTGGCTAACACCAACAACGGACACGGAAGTTACCCACAATCCATCAGGTGTATCTCAACGACAGATCTTACATGTGGCAGCGCGAGCGGCCTACGACACTCTAGAATTATGAAATTTCCGACAACGCCACTTGGGATAGGCCCAAGACCTTTAGTAAAACACAGATCGGTTTATCCAAAATTAGGGGTCAGTAAGGACAATAATGGATTTATAAAAATAAAGATTTTTATTTGTATTTATGTTAAAATAGCAACATCTTTTCTGTTAAAACTGGAATGGATATTAGAAAAAGAAACAATTCAAATCAACAAACCAGCATGCATAAATAGAGAACCAAAGTCAAACAAAAGGAAAAGGACAAAAACAAACCCACATGCAACAAAGTACTCTCAGTTAATACTACTATTTAAAAAGCCAGTTTTTGGGTGTTTAAACACTTGCCGATCCAAATCAGCTCTGTGCGTCCAGAACAGTCTCATACATCCAGACACTTTTTATTCCAGTAAACATAACAATCTGTACTTGTCTCCAGAACAGCAAGAGTGGGAGGAGAAACGCATCAGGGAGAGTTAGCCCCTTAGATAGCTGTGGCATCCGGCCGCCTATGCAGTGGCATACAGTTGGGCGGTTGTGGCTCAGTGGTAGAGCGGTTGTCTGCCAATTGGAAGGTTGGTGGTTCAATCCCTGGCCCTGCAGTCCCATGTCAAAGTGTCCTTGGGCAAGACACTGAACCCTGAGTTGCCCCCGATGCTGCGCATCTAGATGTGAATGTGTGTGAGTGTTTATCTGATGAGCAGGTGGCACCTTGTACGGCAGCCTCAGCCGTACAGGATGTTTCCTGTATGATGTAAAAGCACTTTGAGTAGTTGTTAAGACTAGAAAAGCGCTATAAAAATAATGCACAGCAAACAGGCAGACCTAGGCACTTATCGCTTTACATGACATGCCACCCTCAGACCCCGGCAGGGGGGCACTCAATCTGCGCAACCACACAGCACCCAACTATAACAACTGAGACTATATCGTTGTCGATAACCACCAAATGGGTCAAAACAGGCAGGCATGTACAGTGGGGGAAATAAGTATTTGACCCCTTGCTGATTTTGCAGGTTTGCCCACTTACAAAGAATGCAACGATATATAATTTTAATCATATGTACATTCTAACAGTGAAAGACATAATCCCAAAGAAAATTCCAGAAAATCACATCATATGAATTTATTAAAATTGATAACCATCTGAATGAGGAAAAACAAGTATTTGACCCCCTGGACAAAAAGCATGTTAATATTTTGTAGAAAAGCCATTATTGGCCAGCACAGATGTCAAACGGTTTTTATAGTTGGTGACAAGGTTTGTGCACATTTCGGCAGGGATGTTGGCCTACTCCTCCCTGCAGACAGCCTCCAAATTATTCAGGTTCCGAGGTTGTCGCCTGGCAACTCGAATTTTAAGCTCCCTCCAAAGATTTTCAATTGGATTCAGGTCTGGAGACTGGCTAGGCCACTCCAGAACCTTGGTGTGCTTAGGGTCGTTGTCGTGCTGAAACACCCATCCTCAGCTCTCTCACTGAGGAAAGGAGATGTTGGTCCAGAATTCCACGATACATGGCCCGTCCATCCTCCCCTCAATACGATGGAGTTGTCCCGTCCCCTTGGCTGAAAAGCACCCCCAAAGCATGATGTTGCCACCACCATTCTTGACGGTGGGGATGGGTTTCTTTGGGTTGTACTCGGTGTTCTTTGCCCTCCAAACACGACAAGTTGAGTTGAGGCCAAAAAGTTCTATTTTGGTCTCATCTGACCACATCACCTTATCCAGGCCTCTTCTGAGTCGTCCAGGTGGTGAATGGCAAACTTCATGCGGGCCTGTACATGTTTCTTCTTGAGCAGGGGGACCTTGCGTGCGCTGCAGGCTTTCAATCCATGACGGCGTAGTGTGTTACCAACCGTTTCTTTTGTAACTGTGGTCCCAGCTGCCTTCAGTTGATTCATCAGTTCCCCCCTTGTGGTTTTGGGAGGATTCCTTTCCCGTTCGCATGATCAGGGACAACCCACGAGGCAAGATCTTGTGTGGAGGCCCAGACCGAGGGAGGTTGGCGGTGGTGTGGTGCTTCTCCCATTTCCTGATAACTGCACCGACAGTTGATCTTTTCTCTCCAAGTTGCTTTCCGATTCTCTTGTAGCCCATCCCAGCCTTGTGCTGATCTACAATCTTGTCCCTGATGTCCGTAGAAAGCTCTTTGGTCTTGCCCATGGTGGTGATGTTGGATGCTGGTTGTTTGGGTGTTGACAGGTGTCTTTTATACAGGTAACGAGGTGAGGGAGGTGTATTTGATGTAGATAATTGGTCGGGATTGGGGCAGTGTCTTAAAGAAAGACTAACTGGCTTGTGGGAGACAGAATACTTGCTGTTTGGTAGGGGGTCAAATACTTGTTTTTCCTCATCAGATGGTTATCAGTTTTAATAAATTCATATGATGTGATTTTCTGGAATTTTCTTTGGGATTCTGTCTTTCACTGTTAGAATGTACATATGATTAAAATTATAGACCGTTGCATTCTTTGTAAGTGGGCAAACCTGCAAAATCAGCAAGGGGTCAAATACTTATTTCCCTCACTGTAGCTCACCAAGGCACCCACACCAGCAGCCCAAGTCTTCATCTATCCACACAAGGACGTCACGGCCGTAACAAAGTCGGCTCCATGAGAGAACACTTGTTAATGCAACACGCACGACAATACAAGCAATGAAAAGACAAAGGATGATAGAGCGTCCTTACCACTCCGCAGCAGACTGACCATCTCTGGCAGCGGCAAAAAGGAGAAGACAGAAACAGAACGAGTCTACACACAGGCTTAAATAGACCCCCCACCTGCTCCCGATCAAAGGGGATGAGCCCCAGGTGTGCAACTGCACACTTAAGTGCATAGGTAAGTGGGCGGGGAAAACCTCATCTTGTGACATATAAATAAACAGCCCCTCTCCTCTTACAATAGATGTCCTAGGAAATAACAGCTGACAATCTATTCAAATTCTTAGTCCTCCTTTCACATTCACAATTTCACTGAAAATAGAAACATTGCAACATTCTCAAAATTGTGTTTCTCTATGCTACCTAAAGGGTTAGGGTAGACTACCTCGAGCTCCTTACTGTGCACATGGGGATGATTCTGCCATGTTAACTTAGGTCAGTCAGTATCCAACCCAAGTAATTCAGGCTTGCAGGCAGCCACCTCTCTCTGGTGGGGTATCGGCAATCTGCAGGAAACGTTGAGGAAAATCAGTCTTTTTGTTCTCACATAGAAAGCTTGTTTCTGGTGCTGTTGCAGACGAATATGTCTTGGTCTCTGGAACATTTGTCTGATGTATTTGAGTTCTAGCCTGGCTCCACCCTCCTCCTTACTTCCGCTCAATTTTCATTTTCCTTCAGTACATAGTCTGGGTTTGCGGTATATTTTCGTGTTTTCTCCAGCCAATCTTTAATTTTATTTAATTAATTCAATTTTAATTTGTTTATTAATCCCCAGTGGGGAAATTACAATTTACACTTTAAAAACACACTTTGTTAGTAATCACAAACAGGCCTGAAATACACCCATATGCTTAGGACCTATACATGCACTAATGGAGAGATGTCAGAGTGAGTGGGCTGCCAGATGAACCAGGGCCAAGAGCGGCATGAGTGGTTGGGGGGGCACGGTGCCTTGCTCAAGAGCCCCTGGCAGTGCCCAGGGGGTGAAGTGGCAACTCTCCAGCCACCAATCTACACTTTGTACTTTTTGGTCCATATGGGGACTTGAACCAGTGACCCTCCAGTTCCCAACCCAACTTCCTACGGACTGAGCTACTTCCACCCCCAATCTGTCCAATGAGCAAACAGAGGTTTTGGCTGAGAACAATGACGTTGAGGTTGTGCACTTGTTTGGGTTGTAGTTACGTAATGTCAGTGGAGAAAAATGCAAGTGAAGCCATTTGGTCCGTTGTCGCAATGCTACCAAATATCCAGAGGTTAAAGCACAAGCAAGAACAATCTTTGCTGAATTTTGTTGGTGGCCATGATGTTGTGGCCTGTTAGTGGTGAATGAGTTGGCTAAGGCGAACGCTAGCAGTGCTAAGCCAACATCACAACCAAATTGTAGCGATTGGTTAAGGCAGATCCAGACGGGCTCTGGGCAGAGCCAATGGTTTTAAACTTCAGAGTCTGGTAGGACCAGTCTAGTTGAGGTCTGCACATGTGGGGTAAGGGAAATGGTTTGTTTAAAAGTGCATCCAAAGAATTTCCACAAGACAAATCTGCAGGTACTGTAAAAATCTGTAGGAGTTGATCCATGTGCCTTCTCCAGATACTATCAGCAATTCCCACTTAGGTTTGCCTCTGTAGTTCCTGGCCAACACAGATTTTCCAGATGTGAAATCTCTCTCATTGGCATGATGCTCGCTTTGCTTAATCTGCTTTTGTTGTTGCTTTAAAGCTGAAGGATTCAAGAGATTGAAATCTGCTGCAATAGAAATTTGTGCAATCTCTGATGCGTTGTCCCTTGACCTTGTGATGCTTTCAATCTGGACAAACCTTTCTGCAATGCTGTTTGTAGTAGGATGTAAGGAGCTAACATAATGTGTTGCACTCTATTAGCTTGTTAGCTGGCAGAAATACATTAATTTCCTGTGAGCCAAGTTCAGCTCTATTGTCAGAGACAAGCTGAACCTACTAAACATTTCTCCTAACTTCTCTATTATCTTCTCTGTGGTGGTTAACCTCATGATAGCAATGTCAGGCGATGCACTGTTTGCTTCAACAGCTACAAGAAACATTCTGTCTTCCAATGTACATGCAAAATCGATGTGCATACAACGCCATGGCTCCTGTGGAAACTCCCAGGGATGAAGAGAAGCTAGTGACGGATTTTTTTGTACCTTGTGACAAAATGAACAACTTTTAGCTATCTCTTCAATCTGTTTGTCCATGTTTGGCCACCAAAAATAGCTTCTCACCATTCCAGTGTCTCCTGCATGAAGTCACTTGGTTACTACAGACTGACAGTTGTAACCATCTTTCAACCATGTCCATGACAGTAGACAACACAGCGTCACCTGAACAGCTTTTTTTTTATCTCCCTGAAGTAGAAAATGTCCGCAGTGTTTGACTCTGGCTTTGGGACAGGGAGTTGCAATCTGGATAAACCATCCGCATTATAATGAGTCTGATTTGCGATACTTAATGTCATATGAGTTTCCTGACAACAGCAAAACCCACCTCTGCAGTTGAGATGCAGCAAGAGATGATATTCTGAGAGGTCAGTGGTCTGTAAGGAGTGTAAACTTCCTTCCATACAAGTACTGATGAAATCTGCTTACCCCGGATACAATGCTCACAGACTTTTGTTCTAGTTTAGCATAATTACTCGTTTAATGTCCTTGATGAAAAAATAATTAGCTTGTCCTCACCATCTGGCATGTGTGAGATAGCTGCCCCTATGCCGTAAGGAAAGGCATCGCAGAGAAGCTAAATCGGAAGCGATAGGTGGGTTAGAATCTCTGATGTAGTCAATGCATCTCTTGCCCTCTGAAAGGCCTCCTGACAGCTGTTCGTCCACTTCCATGCATTCTCCTTACATTGCAAGTCATGTAACGGTTTTACTAGTGATGCCAGTTGTGAATGAAATGTCCATAGCAGTTTAACAGTCCTAAGAAACTCCTCAGCTGACCAACATTTTAGAGTGGCGGTCATCAACGGCTGTGGTTTTTGATGGTGCAGTGTGTAGCCCCTGTGATGATGTATCTTCCGATGTTCTTCTCAATGCATATGATGCACCACTAGGGGATGATTAGAGCACCAAACATGTGCACACACATTCTGTACTCTTCTGCTTCCAAATTTAGATTGCCGCCTGGCCACCAATGAAAGCGTAGCATATTTGTGTCCATGTCGGGAATCCTCACCTGGTAGAATATGAACTCGATATCCGCCATAATGGCAACAGGCTCCTGAATCTTAGCAACACTCCGATGAAGGTGTTAGTTACGTCAGGTCCTTGCAACAACTGGTCACATCTTAGTAAGTTGCCGCACAGTTGAAGATAATTCAGAGTTTCCTCTTTTTTGTATGGTACACCCCATGGTGTAGGATGAACCATACTCTTCCATCACTCCAACTCAACTGTTCTTCTGGAACCCTTGCTACGTAGCCTTTTTCCAGTGTGTTATCCATAAAGGTCTGTATTCCTACTAAACTACCTCTTCAAAGAGTTCAATTCAATTTTATTTATAGTATCAATTCATAACAAGAGTTATCTCGAGACACTTTACAGATAGAGTAGGTCTAGACCACACTCCAGAATTTACAATGACCCAACAGTTCCAGTAGTTTCCTCCAGAGCAAGCAACAGGAAAAACTTCCTTTTAGGCAGAAACCTCAGACAGACCCAGGCTCTTGGTAGGCAGTTTCTGACGGGCCAGTTGGGGTTTAGAATGCAGAGTGGAAATAACAAAAAGTAGAAAAAAATAGTAGTTTGTAGAAGTTCTTTGTAGTAGTTCATGGCATAGCAGGGCACTGTGGGCATTACAAGGCAAAGCAGGACGTAGCTGGACACCACAGAGTGTAGCAGGAGGAACATGGGGCGGCTGTGGCTCCGTGGTAGAGCGGTTGCCTCCCAATCGGAAGGTTGGTGGTTCGATCCCTGCCCCTGCAGCCATTGTCGAAGTGTCCTTGGGCAAGACACTGAACCCCGAGTTGCCCCCGGTGCTGCGCATCGGAGTGTGAATGTGTGTGAATGTTTATCTGATGAGCAGGTGGCACCTTGTACGGCAGCGCCGGCCACAGTGTATGAATGTGTGTGAATGGTGAATGTTTCCTGTAGATGTAAAAGCTTTGAGCAGTTGTTAAGACTGGAAGAGCGCTATATAAATACAGCACATTTACATTTACATGGCATCGCAGAACGTGTAGCGGGATCATGGCAACAGCTGCTACCAGGATTTTGGAGCCTCTCTGATCCGAGGGAACATGCTGTGGAAAAAAGAACATAATGACTCCCCATACCTAGGTTAGTATCAAGCATTTCTGGGACATGGATGCACATAAATGGAAAGATAGAAAAACCGAGGAGAGAGGAGCTTAGTGTGTCAAAGTAAGTCCCCAGCTGTCTAGGGGCACAGGCGAGTTAAGCCTGTGTTCAGCAATACCACAGTTGCATGGCATCTTCACCTCGTCATCCTTCAAGGGCAGCTTGATGGTTAAGTGACCATCCAAGAGCTGTGCTTATATTGTCAATGTGTGCCTTAACTGCTTGTCATGTTGAGACTGTTTTCGTCATTTGTCACATCTTTCTGGATGTCTGGATGGTGGGGTCCACCGGCCGAGAGTCTGTCCTATTATTCATTTTTCCC
Source organism: Etheostoma cragini (assembly GCF_013103735.1). Taxonomy (NCBI): domain Eukaryota; kingdom Metazoa; phylum Chordata; class Actinopteri; order Perciformes; family Percidae; genus Etheostoma; species Etheostoma cragini. The sequence continues at coordinate 4,001,001 of NC_048413.1, read as the reverse complement.
TATCTTTGTTCTTGCTGCCCTGTCCGCTGTTTTTTTTTCTTCTTACCTTTCATCTCCGAAGCCAGCTGATCACTCACATCTGCCTCCCGTCTCAACAATCCTCTTTACGACACCTGCCAGCCTGCACCTGCTCCCGCCGTCCACACCTGTCTACCATAATCATATATCATATATAAGTCATGTTGATTCAGTTTACCATGCATCACTACGATTCATAACAAATACAAAGTCCCTCACCCATCACTGCATTCTTTATGATTTAGTTGGTTGAACATCACTTAAAATTCGTAGACAACAACACTGGTATATCTTTATTTATAAAGCTATACTTGGCAAACTTCCACTGTACCTCTGTAATCTCTCTGTCTGCTCTGGTACCTATCAGCTACGCTCTTCAAAGTGGTTGCTGTTTAACGTGCCAAAAGTTGCAACCGAATTAGGAAGAACTGCTTTCTATTATTCAGCATCTTGGGGGTGGAATAATCTACAGAAAGTACTAAAGTTAGAAACCCTTATGTCCATTAATGAATTTAAAACTATTGTAAGGAAGGTTGTGATGGAGACATGTTCTTGTTTTTCTTGAGAGTCTAGTTGTGTTTTTTAACATTTTGTACTTTTTTACCTTGAAAATGTAACTTGGTGTTTATGTATGTGTTGTGATTTGGCTGCTACCTTGGCCAGGTCTCTCTTGTAAAAGAGATTCTGAATCTCAATGGGACTTCCTGGTTAAATAAAGGATTAATAATAAATAATAATAATATCCATATATCTACCCCGGGACTTCACTCAATCTTCACCAGATCGTTGACTCGTGCCTGCCTCCAACCTCATTGTCTCCCCCTCAGTCTTCAGCTCCCCGGGCTCGTCCTCCCGCCATCCTTCATGTTGCTGCAATCCTCCTCGGCTTACGCTCCCGGTCCCCGCAGGACTCAATCCCCTGCACCCCAGTCCTCGCCTACCCCCGGGCTCTCCACCCTCGGGTTCCGTGCCTCCACCTTCCCATTCCCTCTCTTCCTTAAATAAATACCTTTCCCGTGAGTCGTGCGTTTCGGTCCGTCCTTCCTCCCCTTAACACTTATAACAGAAATACAATCCCATTGACGACCCAACCAAGAGCTGTCTTCACCGTGTATGGTCCGTCATTCTGGCAACTGATGATCTTCCATGGCTCTGTACGTTTTGAAAATGATGAAAAGACCAACTTCTGCTTCCAGTTTTGGGAGATGGAGGAGACTCAGGTAAGACCAATTATCCAAATCTTTCTTCCGTGGGATGTTGGCCTGTTTTGCAGGTATATCTGTCTGGGTATAAACATTGGGCAGCTGGATGTAATCGTGCTCCTCTAAGCCGCACACCTCCAGACCAGTAAGTTCATAGCTATTCACTTTGCGGCTGTGGCTCAGTGGTAGAGAAGTCGCCTGCCAAACGGAAGGTTGGCGGTTTGATCCCTGGCCCTACAGTCCCGCGGTGAAGTGTCCTTTGGCAAGACATTGAACCCTAAGTTGGCCCTGGAACTCCCTGCTGAATTCAATGATACCTCACACAAGACTCTAAGTCATACAGTTCATTATCTGTGAAAGGAGTTGTGGCAGAATCATGGGGAGGCGGTTCAAAACATCAATGAAAAAGAAAGTCTCTGCTGAATTCATTGATACCTCACAAGACTATACCTCAAATGGGCAGCTGTGGCTCAGTGGTAGAGCGCTTGCCTGCCAACTGGTTGGTTGGTGGTTAAATCCCTGGCCCTGCAGTCCCATGTCATGTTGAGATGTCTTCTGTGTACCAGATAATAATGCCTCCTTAGTCCCTCCCTCTTTTAACAGTGGGGAGTTTGACTGATGGCAGGATGATCAATACAATTATCAATATCACAATTATTTGATTGGTACTTTTCCGTTTCATGTTTAAAGCAAGGATAACTTTGGTAAACTGTTGATTGTTGTGCGTTTGCTTGTTTCACTAGTACAGGGGTTCCCAAAACTTTCAGCCCACGACCCCCAAAGTAACGGTGCAAGTGACTTGCGACCCCCCCAATATAAACGTATATAAACATTGCGCGCAACCGCGCACGCACTATAGGCATATCCAAACACGAGCGTGTTGACAACACAAAGTAACACAACAGCTATAACATTATTCTACAGTTATTCATTCACTACTTTAATTTGAACTTAACCTCACCTAATGAGATGGATGTGCAATATGTTTGGAGCACAGCAAGTCCAGTCTTGGTTTGATGTCGGAGACCGCTACTTGGAGATCATCCTCCACATTCAATCGCGATCTGTATTTATTTTTAAGATACATCAGTGCTGAGAAAGTCTTTTCGCACAAGTAGGTAGTGCCAAACGGCATCAGCACATCCAAAGCCGCCCTGGCCAGCTGTGGGTATTCCCTCTCAACTGAAATCCAAAACTCAGCCAGCGTCTTGGAATTAAACGCTGTTTTCAAGGTTCGGTCGCTTGACAGTTCAACCAATGCGTCCTCCAGCTCGGATGTCAGATGATTTGCACTCGTTTCAGTGAATGGTGATCTTATCCAGTCATTTTGTTCTGGAGCCGTTTCCTCTGGGAAATACCTGTTGAAGTGTTCCTGGAGGGCTTGAAGATGGGTAGTGATAGGCTTTTTCACCATGTCAACACTCAGTTCGTTTTCATCCATGAATTCAACCAGCTCAGAAAACATATCAATGCTCCCCACTTTAACACGCTCAATCCAACGCTGGAGTTTTCTCATGAATGCGTGGATTTTATCATTCAGCGACAGGATGCTTGTATTTTCACCTTGCAGGGACAAATTAAGTCCATTCAGTTTTTCAAATATGCAAGACAAATACGCTAGCCTTGTTAACCAGTCAGGATCAGTGAGGTGGTCAGCGAGCTGGGACCCGTGCTCCATCAGAAATAGGCGCACTTCATCCCGCAGCTCATACAGGCGGCTGAGCACATTCACTCGCGAAAGCCACCTGACCTCTGTATGGAACAGCAGGCCCTCATGCTCCGATCCCAGTTCGTTACAGAGAGTGGCAAACAACCTGATATTGAGCAGACGTGCTTTTATATAGTTCACAATTTTCATTGCGGTCTCAAGAACATGTTTAAGTTCTGGGTCAAGTGTTTTGCTTGCAAGTGCTTCTTTGTGTATAATGCAGTGGGTGAACTTTACGTGAGGCGCCACTTGTAAGACTCTTGCTTTAAGTCCTTTCTTTCTCCCCAGCATCGCTCCAGCACCGTCTGTACACACACCAACGCACTCGTCCCAAGACAGTCCCTCTTCTTGAAGTTTATCGTCGAGTTTAGTGAAAATGTCTTCGCCTGTGCACGTTCCCTCTAGCGGGGTGCAAAACAACATGTTCTCATTAAGTTTTCCGTCAAAACTGTATCTGACGAATACAAGCAGCTGGGCAGAGTTTGAGACATCAGTTGTTTCATCTAACTGTAAAGCGTATTTCCCTTTCTTCACTCTGTCAACCAGCTGACACTTTATGTCCTGGGCCATGTCCGAGATGCGTCGGGCGATAGTCCCGTTAGACAGCGGTACTGATTCTAGCTCTCGGGCCAGTTTATCTCCATGCATAGCCCGACTCATAGCTATAGCAGCAGGTTTGATAAGGGTTTCCTCGATCGTGTGTGGCTTTTTTGCCTGTGCAATTAAATATGCCACTTCACAAGATGCCTTTTCAGCTTTGGCAGGGACTGTTTGTTTAGTTAGGACTTTCTTTTGGCCTAGCAACTCCCGCTCTTTTCACTGGAAAAAATCTACTGGTTTAGCAGCGAGAGAGGGGTGCTTGGTTTTCAGGTGTCTTAGCATTTTTACAGGCTTTAG
>NC_048413.1:3995411-3997076 GCF_013103735.1 Etheostoma cragini | reverse complement strand
AGAGAGAGAGAGAGAGAGAGAGAGAGAGAGAGAGAGAGAGAGAGAGAGAATTTTTTTTGAAGCTCCTACAGAAATAACAAAATCAATATTTTTATAATGAGATAAACCTACTACATTTTCTAAAAGCCAAGAGAAAACTGAGAGAAGAAGACTTTTAGGAAGATTATCACCTGGAAAATGATTTTATAAGCCAAGAGAAGCAAGGACAAAGACAAGCTAACTCTGCTAACACTACAGCTAAGGACAGATAAGAGGAGCAAGAAGGCTACGCTACGCTAAGCTAAAGACAAAAGACTCATAACCCCAAAAAGAAAGGAAAATCACAAAAGGCTAAAACGTCTCCCTCTTCCCACTCAAGAAAATCTGCAATAGAGTAGTAAGGTAAGCTTTACTCATCCTTAATAGTTAATTTATAATCTGTACCTCAATAAACCAAGGCTAGCCTGTGCTAACTCCACATAGCCAGCTAAGTAGCAGCAGAGCGGCAGTTAGAAACTGATACAATGTTGCAGTCTCCCGGGAAATGGCCCTGCCTCCTCTTGATTGACTACCCGAAAGAAGTCAAAAGTGCACAGGCAAAGAAAGCCCACAGACACAAAATATTAAGAGAAAACCCAGAGGCCTTGACGGCAGATATAAGCCACACAGGAGGATCCAGTAATCTCCTAATGTACAGAGACAACACTGAAGCGTGGCAAAGAGCTATCTGTGCTCACTATGACCATCACAGGAAGAGAGGCATCTGCAGCGGGAGACAGGTGGTCATTGAAGACACAGACAAAGACATACCACCTCTCACTGTCAACATCTACCACAATGGGACCATCATGTTCCAAGGCAATGAGGCCAGTCTCAGCTCTGTCCAAGAGGACGTTAACACCATCCAAGCTCTGGCAGAGATGAAGAAACAGACAGGAGAAGACCAGCAGTGAGGAGAAGAGCACCACCAACCCCACAGCGCAGCCACCATGTGAACAGCTGGAAGAGGATCAGCCGTTAGGAGACCGTTTAGGGCACAACAGTTAGCTGGAGACCAGAGAGTCCCAGATGAGAGACGATCTGTCTCTGCAAGAGGTAGAGCTGGTGGAACTGAAGGAGCTACTGCTGTCAAATCAGACATCAGCTGAATCCACACAGCAGCTACGGGACCAGCTCAGCCAGGTGAGGAATGAGCTGAAGGCCTCCATACAGGAGCTAAGAGGAGAGGTCCAGGAACTACAGCAGGACAGACGGGCCCTGAGGACAGAGTGCACTGCTGTGAGACAGGAGCTACAGCAGGACAGACAGGCCCTGAAGACAGAGCTCACTGCTGTGAGACAAGAGCTACAGCAGGACAGACAGGCCCTGAAGACAGAGCTCACTGCTGTGAGACAGGAGCTGAATCTGAGGGAGAAAACCATCCTCAGCCTCAAGGAGCAGCTCCACAGTCTGAGAGCCTGCCAACACCCACCACAACCCTCCATCACCATCAACAGCCCCCCTCAACCTGAACCACAGCCATCCACCTCCACCCTAAGATCAGACAATCACAACAACCTGAAGTAATGCCCCCCCCTCCACCACCGACCCACATAGAGTGGCCACTACAAAGAAAACATCTGGAGAGCCAAAGAAAGCGATTGACGCTGGTATTGTCATCCTTATTGATTCCAATGGTAAATTTGT
>NC_048413.1:3992038-3995311 GCF_013103735.1 Etheostoma cragini | reverse complement strand
AAGAAAACATCTGGAGAGCCAAAGAAAGCGATTGACGCTGGTATTGTCATCCTTATTGATTCCAATGGTAAATTTGTGAACAAGGCCCAGCTTTTCCCACGACAAAAAGTCACCAAAATCCAATGCCCCAGAACGGACAACGCCCTCCAGCTACTCACTGAACCCCTCCTGGGTCAGCCCAGCCATATCATAATCCACACAGGTACTAATGACCTGAGACTGCAGCAGGAGAGGGTGGCAGAGTCGGTGAAGAGATTGGCACAGAGGGCTACACAGACCTTCCCCTCATCAAAGATCATAATCTCCACCCTCCTCCCACGGACAGACTTCCATCCAGACACCATCCACCGGATAAACGCTGAAATCTCACGTGGATGTGCCCTAATGCCAAACGTCCACCTGGCCCACCACCCTACCCTCAACATCCACAGCCTTTATGACAATGTCCACCTACGCAAAGACACCGTCACAACCTTTGCAAAAACATTGAAAGATGTGGCTTTGGGACGCAACCAAGGAACCCGAGGAGCTACGCTGAGACACTGGCCCCAACCAGTGGTGGCAGCCCTGCAGAGCTGGGGGATATCAGACACCTGCTCAGTTTCATCTGCTCCAGACTGATCAGCTAAGTGGGACTCTATGGCGTCATAAACTCAATTCTTAATTTTAGAAGGACAGTGTTTTAATAACAGTTCTAAACGTTAACAATTATCCGCTTGTTAATTAGGGTTGTTCTGTCTTAGGTGGTTGTTCAACCATCCAGTTCAGATTGAAATTATAAGGCTAGAGATTTATTTTATTTTTGTATTTTGCTTTAACAAACTTATTTCTATTTACTTTTTCCTTCCAGTACAGAATTAATTAGCCTTTTTATCAATAATTACTTCAAAATGAAGAGTACATCTGACGTCCCAATTACTCATAATTAGTTTCGGCCTCTCACCTACTGTAACTGTACTACTTTAGTCTAGGACAGCCCTACATCTCACTTAATCACTGTATTACTATGTATTACTGTAGGTTTATCTCCTTTTAAACCTGTTCATGTTTGTAATTGCTAACAATGAAGCCATTTACTGTCTCCATGTGGAACATTCAGGGCCTTAACTCTGCATTGTTTGGATGTAAAAGTGAAACCTCTGAATTCAAAGACAACACCACGGACAGACATCATCCTCCAAGAGACCTGGGGCGTTTCTCAATCGGTGTTCTTCTATGGACTTGTGTTCTTGTGAAACGTCATGTTTGGTGGCCAAAGTACTGACCCAATACACAAGTTAGCATTTGGCCAAGAAGACTTAAAGTCCCCGGATGTGATCTCGACACGCCCATTTTACCGAGGATACATCGGATGGTGACTTGTGTGAACTTGGCCGGGCCGGTATCCCAGCATTCAATTCGGGTGTAAAGCGCGTATGGTTTCCGGTACACAGATTTTCACAATTTACGTCAATTAGTAAATCAATAAATTAATTTTAGGGATGTTTTAAGGCGAGAAATCAGCTGTGTAGATTTTGAATATAGGCAGTTCAACAAAAATTTATGGTGAATTAAAAAAGCCTTCGGAGTTGGAAAGCTCCACAACCCCCGGCGGGCAAGCTTGCTACGCCAGCTGGGGATGACTCTTGCGAGCCGGTCAGTCAGTCAGCTCACAGACCCCTCTGGCCCCACATTTAGACAGACCACTGCAGCAGCAACAATGGAAGAGGAAAGCCAGGTCCACAATTGTAAGATATTTAAAACTATTTTTACCGCTGTTGTTATAGGATATATCCCCTCCTCCTCTATCCTCCTCATCCTGGCTCTGCTCACTCGCAGGCTCCTTTTCTGCTTCTCGGTAAAATATACCGACGGCAATGGCTAACTTTACCCAGTCCATCTATAATTTTGATACCTATTTTAACGTTTCTTTTGTGATTTCAATTAAAAGTGAATCCCGAAATATGTTACAAGGGTTTCTTCTCGCCGTTGTGTCGTTATTTACAAAGTTATTGGCCCGTGATACTTAATAGCACTTTAGATGAAAACGTAACAAAACAACGAGGCGGTGTGAAAGGTGATCGTCCATGCTTTATTATGAATACACACATCAAAGCTAACTATAAAGTGGCAGCACCCTCTATGCTGGGGGTGTTGCGCAATAACAGGAAGAACGCTTCGTCTCAAAACTGTCAACAGTGTCTTGTGTGCTTCTGAACTCGCGAGTACAGTCTTCCAGGTACAGCCAGCAAGTACGGTCTCCCCAAGAACACAAGTCCGTTCTTTGCTTACTTGGTATTGAGAAACGCCCCTGGTGTAGATCCGGCTCTGTCACTCACTGCCCCCCCAACTACAGAGAAATCATCCTGCCATCAGTCAAACTCCCTACTGTTAAAAGAGGGATGGACTCAGGAGTCATTATTATCTGGTACAAAGAAGACATCTCAACATACATCACCCTTATAAAACATCAACGCTCACACATTTGGCTCAAAATCAAACAACACATCACTAACCCTCCAACAGTCATATTCCTGTGTGCTGTATACATCCCCCTAGTGACTCCCTGTACTACGATGGGGATATCTTCCCCTTCCTCCACGAGCAGATCAGCAGCTTCCAGGCCCAGGGAAGTGTGCTGGTCTGTGGGGACCTGAACGCTCGTACTGGCTCCCTCCCTGACTACAACTCAGAACTAGGAAACATTCATGTATTTGGACGCAATTACCTTAAAAACAAAACTAACCTCCCTCGTTCAAACTGGGACGTCTATGTCAATAAGAACGGCAGAGAATTACTGCAGCTCTGTCAAAGCCTGGGTCTGTACATCGTCAACGGTTGGCTCCGAGGAGACTCTTCAAGTTCAAAATCCACAACAGGTGGGCTGTTTACGGTAGAAGGGATACAGTTACGGCCAAAAGTTATGCAAAAATCCACCTAATGAGGTATACTAGTGCAGTGATTCCCGTAGTGGGGGTCGCAACCCACAGGGGGGTCGCGAGCCAGAGAGGGGGGGTCGCAAGCTGATTTCCAGAAATAAAAATAAAAATTTAAACAATATAGAAATAGCATATGTTAGCCATGATTTTCACACAGGATAAAACTAGTGGCTAAATTTAAAATAAAACCAAAGTAAATAAATAAAAAGGGAACAGCTCTTTTGATATTCTTTGACCACTCTGACCCCTGAAGTCATTGCGACAGATTTACGACATATTAGCGAGAGAATCAGTTGTAGCAGGTCAGTGTACAGCGCCATGCTAAACATTCCAACATATGCACGTGGGATATTTT
>NC_048413.1:3988602-3991938 GCF_013103735.1 Etheostoma cragini | reverse complement strand
GTTAAAAAAAGAAAGTTATATTGAGTATGAAAACTCTTGTTCATTACATTTTACTTCATAATTGCAACAGCATGTGTTCTATTCATTGTTGCAAAACGTTATGTATATAGTTTATTACCATGACAACACCATTGATCTGAAGCTTGATGCTGTCATGTAAATAGTTTTCAAATCAGCAATAAATATAAATTTTTGATCAACTCCTATCAATTGCATGCTTAAATAACATACCGGTTAAAGCCCCGCACATTTCAAGAGAGCCCAGCCCACTTCCGGGTTAAATCTGACCACTTCCGGTTTAGGCCCCGCCCAGTCCGAGTACGGATTCGGATACAGATAATTCATGTGGTAAACAGATACAGATACAGATAATGCTGTACTCGCTCATCCGTACTAACAATGCAGTGATCCGACCAACCAGCAGTCTGCAGGTTTCCACGTCACCTTTTGGGATTGCTTCAGCTTGCTTGGAACCTCAACTGAGGTAGTACTAAAAAAAAAAAAAGTACCTGGTAGCAGGTCCCAGGGACTTTTTTTTGTAATGGAAAACCCAAAAAGGCGAGGAGAGTCGAGTCGAGTAGATACCACGCAGTGAAAAACCGGCATTAGTAACCAGTAGAGTTCTGGTAAACGTTGTTTTGTTCAAACATGCTGCACGGCAGAATGCGACTCCCGTTGTGTCTGCCGTCGGAGAATTTTTTTTCCTTCAACTGTCAGCTGGCTCCATTAAAGTTAATGCAGATCTGAGAAACAGCATCTTGATGCTTTCATGTAAATAGTTTTCTAATCAGCAATAAATAACAATTTCTGATCAACTCACATCAATTGCATGCTCAAATAACATGCTGGTTAAAGCCCCGCCCATTTCAAGACAACCTGACCCACTTCCGGGTTAAATTCTGTCCACTTCCTGGTTAGGCCCCGCCCAGTCGGAGTACAGATACGGATACAGATAATTCATGTGGTAAACAGATAATGCTGTACTCGCTCATGCCTTATCTTTACTTTTCTTACAAATTAACTGTGCAGTTCTGTGTAGGTCAAAAGACTGTGTCGCTCCAAAGTACAGTGGTGTCTGGCTGTTTCGCACGGTACTATTTCTTTCATACTAAATCTAGCAGCCAGTCAAATTACATTATTCTAGATCACTGGTCAACTGTTTGCACAGTTGATTTGTCTGTGCAGGGGACAAGATTTGTCCCCTGCGCAGTACTGCGCCGCTTATTTAGTGTTACCTTAAAGCCTCCACAGGTCCAGATTCCCCCATCCTTCTTTGGTAATGGACATGCTCACTGGTTGTCACACACTACAGAACCCCATTCTTCACCAGAGCATCCAGGTCTGCCTCACCTTAGGTCAGCTGGTGTATGTCACTGGGGTTTCATAAACACCAGTTTACTATCAGGTTTCACATGCGGCGTCACTGTAATTTCTTGCATGCTACCTAACTCATCTCAGAAAACCTTCTCATGCTTTTCCATAATGGCCAGCAGGTGAGTGTAACAGCTGTAAAAGATAACAGCTTCCTCACGTCTTGCCAGTTAAGACAGATTTTCTTCAGCCACACACATTGTCATGATTTTAATTTTGAAGTTCTCCTACGTGCCTTATGATGCCTGTGTCTAACTCTTCTGTCGTTTCAGACCCCCACCACTCCCATCTGCCGGTCCTCCCATCATTTGATTCACTTCACCTGCTCCTTCTCCCCACTCAGCTGTTCCCCATTCTCTCATTAGCGTCACAGTCTACCACTCATTACCACTAGCCCTCTGCCAGATTGCCTCAGTACTTTTGCCTAACTTTCCAGCGAGTTTTGATTATTGAGTGTTACCTAGTTTTTTTACCCTGTTTATGCTTTTTGGATTTTGACTCTGCCTGACCAGAAACCTGAGCTTTAATTCTCTTTCATATCTGCACAGTCAACATCTATTCCTCTGAGGAATCACTTGTTTCATCATGACCATGTTTAACTATGTGAACACATCTTTTCTATTTGTTTTTTAAAGTGTCTTTTGTACTTTGAGCTTTTGTCTTAGCTCTTGGTTTCTGCATGCCCGCTCTAAATTACCCTTTCACGAAAAAAACAGTACATCTCCTTACACCAACAGTCAGTAGAAAAGTGCCCTGGGGTCTTATTTATAAACCTGTGCGTTGGATCCTTACTAAATGTGTACGTACACCCAAAAGCCCAAAATTTAAACCATGTACGCATGTCTGTAAGCAATGACAGGTGGTGTTGTGCACTGCTCTAAAGTAATTGCAAGTTCCGCTTCGCTTTTCTGCATTTCACTGCTGATGCTCTCCATTTCTGTCGCTTGGCTTTCTTTTCTCTGTCATTAAGCTGACTAACAGATTGCTTTTCCCCCTTGGCTCTGTCGTTTGTCCATCTTTCCTTCTCTTTTTCAAGGTATTTTGATTGTCTCTAGGTATCAGCATCTCTATGTTGCCTGTATAGGCGCTGTTTCTCACCTGCAGAAAGAAGCATCCTAACAGATAAAATCAATAAAATCAATAGGCATTTTAAGTAAATAATTACTGCTCTTGTAATTTCTATGTATATTTTTATAAATAACTGAATTACATTAAAGGTCCCATGACACGGTGCTCTTTGGATGCTTTTATTTAGACCTTAGTGGTCCTTTAATACTGTATCGAAGTCTCTTTTATATAGACCTCAGTGGTCCCCTGATACTGTATCTGAAGTCTATTTTATATCCAATCCAATCCACTTTATTTGTATAGCACATTTTACAAACACAAAGTTACCAAAGTGCTGCACAGAAAACTCAAACATACAAAACAATTAATGTAAAATATTGTAAAACAAAATAAGAGCATCTGGTTTAAAAAGATAAAAAATAGATAAAAATAATAAATACTAAAATACAATAAAACAGTGAGAGCCATCAGAGGACCACACAACTCACATGGAGTTAAAAGCCAAAGAATAAAAATGTGTCTTAAGACAAGACTTAAAACACTCAACTGTTGGGGCTGTTCGGACATGGAGGGGCAGAGCATTCCAGAGTTTAGGTCCAACCACAGAAAAAGCCCTGTCCCCCCGAGTTTTAAGTCTCGTCTTTGGGACCACAAGCTGGAGCTGGCTCTCTGACCTCAGTGACCGCGGCGGCCTATAAATCTGGATGGGGTCTGAGATATATGTTGGGGCCAGTCCATTCAAAGCTTTAAAAACAAACAATAACATCTTAAAATCAATCCTAAAACATACAGGAAGCCAGTGCAATGAAGCAAGAATTTGACTTATATGAGCGCGCTTTTTAGTTCCAGTTAAAAGACGTGCTGCCGAATTTTGGACTAACTGTAAGCGTGAAAGTG
>NC_048413.1:3981162-3988502 GCF_013103735.1 Etheostoma cragini | reverse complement strand
TAGGGGTGTCAGGGAGCTGCCTTCCTGCTTTTTGATTGGTATATAAATTTGACAATCATCAGCATAAAGATGATAGGATATGCCATGCTTTTTAAAAACTATTCCAAGTGGAAGGAGGTACAGTGCATAAAGAATTGGACCAAGAATAGATCCCTGGGGGACTCCACTGTTAAGAGGCACAGTTGATGAGGTAGAGTCCCCCATTTTAACAAAGAAGCATCTCCCTGAAAGATATGACTGGAACCATTTTAAGGCAGTCCCCCGAAGTCCCACACAGTTTTCCAAACGAGATAATAGAATTGTGTGGTCAACTGTGTCAAAGCAGCAGTGAGATCTAAAAGCACTTAAATGGCTGAATCACCAGAATCTGTTATTAAAAACAGGTCATTAAAAACCTTTAAAAGTGCAGACTCAGTGCTGTGAAATGCTTTACAACCTGACTGAAAAATATCTAAAGTGCCATGTGCCTCCAAAAAAAACTGTAGCTGCATAAATACACATTTTTCCAAGATTTTTGATAAAAAAGGAAGCTTTGAAATAGGGCGATAATTTGAAACATTTGTGGAGTCAAGTCCAGCTTTCTTAATCAATGGCTCAATCACTGCTTTTTTACAAAAAGTAAGCACAACTCCAGAAGACAGGCTACTATTTATAATTTCCTCAACATGAGAGCCAATCGTTTCCCATACATCCTTAAAAAGGTATGGAGAGACAGGGTCTGTGGGGGATGTGGAGGGTTTAATTTGATTGATGACCTCTGTAAGAGACGTCAGTGAAACTGGCTCAAACTGACAGAAAATAGCTGAGCAATGCATGTTTAAGGAGACGTTTAAAAAGGAGGGGAATATATTGGCTCGGATATTTCAAACTTTACGGTTAAGAAAATCCAAAAACTTCTCACAAATATCAGGTGACATTTCTGTAGAGTTGGATTGTGGAGGGTTCAACACAGACCCAATGGTTTTAAAAAGAACACGTGGATTGTTGGCATTTTGAGAAACTATGTCTGAAAAATATTGTGTTTGTTTAGCTTTAACAATTTTTTGATAGTTTCTCCAGCTGTCCTGTAAAATCTGATAAGACACCTGCAGCCCATCCATTTTCCACCGGCGCTCTGCCTTTCTACAATCTCGCCTAGCTGCGCGCGTGGCTTCACAGTGCAATGGCTCAGGCTTTGGTCTAGGGCGCATGGCTCTTAGTGGAGCTACAGTGTCCAAGACCTCAGAATAGGTGGACAGAAAAACGTTTGTTAGTTGCTCTGTGTCTGAAACAGCGGAGCTGTTGTTTGCTTGCACATGAGCAGCAAAACAAGAAGAAAAACAGGAGGAGGTGTCGGGCTTAAGAGTGCCGGCATGACGCACAGGAGCAGGTGGTTTTACTAAATCGTTTAAAACAAAATTAAACATGACAGGACAATGATCCGAAAAAACAGCATCAGACACTACTACATTCTCAATAGGCAGCCCATAGGACAGTACAAGATCCAATAAATGGCCATGTATTTGTGTGGATCCTGCAACATGTTGAGTTAAATTAAAACCATCAATCAAATCTAAGAACTCTTTCGCCATAGCCTTTGAAGGGCAACAGACGTGTACGTTAAAATCACCAACAATTAAAATCTTATCATAATTTGTCCTTACAACCGCAATAAAATCAGAAAATCTCTCTCTCTCTCTCTCTCTCTCTCTCTCTCTCTCTCTCTCTCTCTCTCTCTCTCTCTCTCTCTCTCTCTCTCTCTCTCTCTCTCTCTACACATCTATATATATCTATATATAGACCTTAGTGGTCTTCTAAAACCATATCTTAAGTCTCTTTCCCAAAATTCCACCTTGGTGCAGAATTACAGATCCCAGTAAACAATGAGCTTTCCTTAGTAGGTGCCATTTCTGTGTCTGTAGCTTTTGAGAAAGAGAGGGTGGGTGTTAAGGTGGAGGCTGAGGGTGTGGCCTTGACCAACTGCCACTTTGCTTATTTGAAAGCCATGATGTCTCTCTCTCATGGGCGGGCGAAATTCTCTGGGAGGGCAAAACAGAAAGGGGAGGAAACCTTGCTCCTTATGACCTTCTAAAGGGCAACATTCCAGATTGGCTAAAATGTTAAAAAACATCACAAAGTGAAATTTTTATGCCATGGGACCTTTAAAAGGCTATGTCTGGGTTTGGCTTGTAAAAAGCAATGGTAAATCGTAAATTATGGGTGATATTGCCCAGCTGCCTACAATTGTGTAAAGACTTTCCTTGGTTTAGGACGCGAATATTTAAAATAACAGTACAGTGGCAGACCCAAATGCACGACTCAGGCATGAAGTCACAGGTAACTAATTTTATTGTTCAAAGAACACGCAGGCAATAATCGTAGTCAGGAAACAGGCGAATGTCCAAGAATGCCGGTGAAACAAAGGAAAGCGGTAGACAGAGCTGCGGCAACACATTTTGAATTGGGGGTGCTGACAAATTTCAAGAGGGAAGTTTTCAGCCAAAGTCAACCACCACACACCTAATTGCATCCATCATAGTTTCTTTCACTGTTTAGAGATTCAATTCATTATAAATAGCCTATCCAAGACAATAATTAGCCTGCCATGGGCTACTGACCCTACTGGTTTCCGAGCCTGTCAAGATGCCATGTAAACCTATCAATGGCTACCCACGTAAACAGTTCACTTTCCTTTGCATTTTGCACTTCAATATAAACTGTACTGAACTGAACTGAATATCTGAGCACAACACTACAATAACATTGTACAGCGGGTAAATTGTGTCTTAAAAGAAATCCCGATGATCCGCGTCATGCTGGGTTCAAACCCTCTTCAGCAAAAATATTAGCAGGAGTCCACTGCACCATCACACATTCACAAAACTTTATTTTCTCTCAGTATAACAAGAATGACAATTTTTTTTAATAGAGCAAACCGAAACACTTGTTACCTTGATTTAAGCTTAACTTCATAATTATATCATGCACTATAACCTCCTGCTACACCTCTGCGCTATCTGTGTGCAAAGACTTGTCATAAATTATATCAGGCAGCACACGGTCTGTGAAACAATCTGTCTAAAACAACTGGTTACCCTGGGCTGAAAACGCGTGATCTCGAGACTCTCAAACAGTTACAAGTTTCTTCGATTTATTAGAAGAAGCAATATTTCTATTGACGTGGCTCAAATGCCTACATACAGTGAGGAAAATAAGTAGTTGAACACGCTGCCATTTTGCAACTTCTCAAAAACTTAGAAATCATGGCGGGGTCTGAAAATGTCATTGTAGATGCATGTCCACTGTGAGAGAAAATAAAAAAATAAAAATCCAGAAATCACAATGTATGATTTTTAAACTATTTGTATGATGCAGCTGCAAATAAGTATTTGAACGCCTGAGAAAATCAATGTTAAGATTTGGTACATTAACCTTTGTTTGCAATTCCAGAGGTCAAACGTTTCCTGTAGTTTTCACCAGGTTTGCACACACTGCAGAAGTGATTTTGGCCCACTCCTCCACACAGATCGTCTCTAGATCAGTCAGGTTTCTGGGCTGTCACTGAGAAACATGGAGTTTGAGCTCCCTCCAAAGATTCTCTATTGGGTTTAGGTCTAGAGACTGGCTAGGCCACGCCAGAACCTTGATATGCTTCTTATAGAGCCACTCCTTGGTTATCCTGGCTGTGTGTTTTGGGTTGTTGTCATGTTGGAAGACCCAGCCTCAACCCATCTTCAATGCTCTAACTGAGGGAAGGAGGTTGTTCCCTCAGATCTCGCAATACTTAGCCTGGTCATCCTCTCCTTAATACATTGCAGTTGCCTTGTCCCGTGTGCAGAAAAACACCCCCAAAGCATGATGGTACCACCCCCATGCTTCACAGTAGGGATAGTGTTCTTGGGATGGTATTAATAATTATTCTTCCTCCAAACAAGGTTAGTAGAATTAAGACCCAACAGTTCTATTTTGGTCTCATCTGACCACATGACTTTCTCCCATGACTCCTCTGGATCATCCAAATGGTCATTGGCAAACTTAAGACTGCCCTTGACATGTGCTGGTTTAAGCAGGGGAACC
This sequence comes from Etheostoma cragini, assembly GCF_013103735.1. Taxonomy (NCBI): domain Eukaryota; kingdom Metazoa; phylum Chordata; class Actinopteri; order Perciformes; family Percidae; genus Etheostoma; species Etheostoma cragini. Next base: position 3,984,446 of record NC_048413.1, on the reverse strand, counting down.
TTCCGTGCCATGCATGATTTTAAACCATGACGTCTTAGGTCATTGACCAGCTCCTCCCGTGTAGTTCTGGGCTGATTTCTTAACCTTTCTTAGCATCATTAAGACCCCACGAGGTGAGATCTTACATGTAGCCCCAGTCCGAGGGAGATTGACAGTCATGTTTAGCTTCTTCCATTTTCTAATGATTGCTCCAACATAGGACCCTTTTTCACCAAGCTGCTTGGCAAGTTCCCCATAGCCCTTTCCAGTCTTGTGGAGGTGTACGATTTTGTCTCTAGTGTCTTTGGACAGCTCTTTGGTCTTGGCCATGTTAGTAATTGGATTCTTACTGATTGTATGGGGTGGACAGGTGTCTTTATGCAGCTAACGACCTCAAACAGGTGCATCTAATTTAGGATAATAAATGGAGTGGAGGTTGACATTTTGAAGGCAGACTAACAGGTCTTTGAGGGTCAGAATTCTAGCTGATAGACAGGTGTTCAAATACTTATTTGCAACTGTATCAGACAAATAAAGTTAAAAAATCATACATTGTGATTTCTGGATTATTATTTTTAGATGATGTCTCTCACAGTGGACATACACCTACAATGACAATTTAAGGCCCCTACATGATTTCTAAGTCGGAGAACTTGCAAAAAAAGCAGGGTTTTCAAATACTTATTTTACTCACTGTATGTTTCCAAAAGCCTGCAACGTTATGTCTACGACGGAAGATATGCATTTGAAGCTCCTACAATACAAAGTTCCGGTTAAGACATTTTAATAGTTTAAGCCCAACCTTTTGAATTGTTGGGGTTGTAGCATAAGCTATTTTATGTCACCTACGCACCCAGATATAAAAAAAAAAAATCAGTTTTTAAAGTGGTGTAAGACGAAAGGTGAACATTGTTTAACACATTTGTGTTATGAGTGCACCCAATACTTCACACAGACAAAGCCTTGAAGTAAGATTCAAATGTTTTTTTTGTCAATTAGGCAGGCAAAACTGCACAAAAGAATACATAGAAATGCATTTATTTAGTTTGTATTGACAGTAGCCACATTACCTACCCTTTCTTGTATGCTTCACCATTTACTTGAATAGGAAAATAGCTGCCCAGTTGAGTCACTCTCACATAAAGATGTTTTATCTGCAAAACATAGAAAGTCCTATGAGACATAAATGGGCAGAAAAAGTCCCACTTACAAAAAAGGGCAAAACTCATTCAATAACAAATATAGTGTTTGTATTTTAACAGACATGTCTTAATGAGGAGAGCTTGTTCTTTATTGGTCTGAAACAACTTGCCTCATTTGGTCATGTTTGCCTTAACAGCTGGTTGCTTGTGCAATTATGCAATGTGATGCTCATACTTGCATCTGGTGACACTTCTGAAAGTAATTAATTGATTATGAACAGCACAGGTTTAAAGTTTAAAAGGGGCCAGAAACCACAAAGATGTGTGGCAATAGTAGGAGACAAAGATTTCTGAGAGAAAGGAAGAGAAGTTGCAGTCATTGTTTGAGAAATGGACCCCCAAAAGGCTGAAGTAATCAAACTTTAAGCTAAATAATGTATACCCCCCTGGTTTAACCAAGGAACAAGGGTTTGTTCGGAAGTAAGAGGTAAGACAAACTCCACTGTAGGCCTATTTCATCATGACAATGTTTCAAATGTTATTTCCAATGTTAATGCAATACACCCCCTAGATGGGGAACTCTATTACTTCTGTAGGAGGAAAAAAGATGAGCAACAGCATCGTTATCTCAAGGTTGTTTCCATCCCAGAAGAGGCAAACAGGTTATTTGTTCATTTTCATGACAGTCCTCAAGGAGCACACTGTGGAGTGGACCGCACTCTTCATGCTATCCTGCTGAGATTTTGGTGGCCGGGCATTGAAGAGGACATTACCAAATGGGTAAGTGTTATTAGTCCAGATGTCTGTGGCTATTATTGGTTATGTTACATGTCCTATGTGACTGCTGACTTAATTTATTCGTTGGGTTGCCCAGTGTGAGAAATGTCAGATGAAGAGTGCCTATACCAGTGGTTCCCAAACTTTTTCAGCTCAAGACCCAAAAGAGAAATTTGGTGTCTCCCCGGGACCCGACTTTACAAAAATAGACCATGAATCATTGTAACATCTACATTTTTAAACTGTGGACAAAAGACCAAACAAACCATGAATTTAAACGTATATCAGAGCTGCTAACTTTCCCCCAAACATTGGAGTGAGATTCGGAGGGGGGGGGGCAACCCATATTTTGCCACATAAAAAGAAATTTCTTTGGTTCTTTCAGCATCATTATCATTCAGGGTTTAAATTAGGATTTGTTGTATGTGGGGGGATGGGGCTCTCCCTAGGGCCAAACATAATGAATCACATGAAGAGACCGTAGCATAATATAACAGTAGCATCAGCTGAGAAGATTTGGGTCTGTGGTGAACAGGTCCAGGGGTCCCTGGTGTATGGGACCAGGGACCCAAAGTTAAATTAATGTTGAGGGATCAACTAAGACCACTGAAATTCTAAAGAATGAGAAGCACTGATTTACATACATTCCAATCCTTTAACCTTTGTGCCAATGTTCAGTAATGTTGGGCCCTCATCCTCTGTGCCCCACTTACTGTATTTACTTTTTTGGGAAAAGACTATTGTTCATTTTATGACACATTGAATGAATTATTTACAGTTACATTTAGAGATGCACAGAGGTTAGAGAAGCACAATAGTGGCCCAACGTTGCAGTAGTGTGTGTGTGTGTGTGTGTGTGTATATATACACACACACTCACCGGCCACTTTATTAGGTACCCCATGCTAGTAACGGGTTTGACCCCCTTTTGCCTTCAGAACTGCCTCAATTCTTCGTGGCATAGATTCAACAAGGTGCTGGAAACATTCCTCAGGGAGTTTGGTCCATATTGACATGATGGCATCACACAGTTGCCGCAGATTTGTCGGCTGCACATCCATGATGCGAATCTCCCGTTCCACCACATCCCAAAGATGCTCTATTGGATTGAGATCTGGTGACTGTGGAGGCCATTTGAGTACAGCGAACTCATGGTCATGTTCAAGAAACCAGTCTGTGATGATTCCAGCTTTATGACATGGCGCATTATTCTGCTGAAAGTAGCCATCAGAAGTTGGGTACATTATGGTCATAAAGGGATGGACATGGTCAGCAACAATACTCAGGTAGGCGTTGCAATGATGCTCGATTGGTACCAAGGGGCCCAAAGAGTGCCAAGAAAATATTCCCCACACCATGACACCACCAGCCTGAACCGTTGATACA
>NC_048413.1:3974094-3981062 GCF_013103735.1 Etheostoma cragini | reverse complement strand
GCTCGGTTTGAACTGCAGGAGATTCTCTTGACCATGTCTACATGCCTAAATGCACTGAGTTGCCGCCATGTGAGTGGCCTGTGTGTGTGTGTGTGTGTGTGTAGAGATATATATATATATATATATATAGATAGATAGATAGATAGATAGATAGATAGAGAGATATATATAAGTTTGGGAAACATTGGCTTATACCATCAAGGACAAAACCAAGTTCAACCCCATATAGGTGAATGCTTGCATTCCCTTAAATAGGCCTAAGCATTTTCTATTAAATCAAATGTTAATGGATTGGCTGTGCTTTACATTTCAGGTTTCTGAACCCTTTGAACTTGTGGGTATGGACCTTGTGGGGAAGCTGGCAGTAACACCTCAGCGACATACTGTACCTACATGTGCGTGATGATTGATTATATGTCAACTTGTGTTGAAGCATACCCCATTCAAGCCAAAAAGGCTGAGCTGGTGGCAGTGTGCATCATGGATTTTTTTTTTTTTTAGCGCTATGGTGCACCCAAACGGATCCTCACAAATGGGGGGGGGGGGGGGAAGAGTTTGTGAATAAGGTAAGTTGTGAACATTGTGCATGGCGGTATTTTGGCCAACAACATTTTCCTGAAGACAGTATTTGTTCTCATTCAATACATGTTTGTAGATCAGTTCTAGCTTGTGTGAGCAACTTGAAATTAAGGAGTCTGTGTTTCCTGCACCATCCACAAACAAATGGCTTGGTGGAGAAGGTGAATGAAACCATTCAAGGGTGAATATGGACTTATTTTATTTCATATTATGTCATAATGTGTGATTTCACAATTGTTTTTGTATTTTAGGGTCTGGAGGAAAATGGTGAAGGATCATCCAAACAATTAGGACTTTTACATCAAGCCAACTGTTTCTGGTCTATGCATAAAAAAGCAATGCACCACTAAATACAAATTTGTATCTGCTTTACAGGAGGGACGCCGGCTATCCTCCAGAGATACCGGACAAGTGGCATGTAGGAGCTTTGTTTTTTTTCTAGCACTTGGAATAGCTCTGGCAACTGCAGTAACAAGTTTGTCTTTCTCCTACTTTTGCAAATAAGCCATGACAAAGAGGCATTAGTAGCTGAAGAGAAGCCATGCCCTCGTATTGCAGCTGTGCAAAGGGAGGTGCTGTTTGTATGGTTAAAAAAAGAAATAATATTGTAAAGGCTACCATTCACAATGCATAGGAATCACACATGCTAGTATATAACAATAAACCCACGATTAATTATTATCTTAATGAGCAAGGACGTTCAACAATTGCCATCAAATCAAAAGCCAGGTGTAACCTAGGTAACAGGTGAAAAAAAAAAAACTAAGTATTAAATGTGCCAGAACTATAAACCAAAACAGCCTAAAATGAACTGACAACATAAGTAATATGCGCTCAAAGACGCACACAATCTCAGTTTATTATCCTCCAGACAGTTAGTCTCTTTTTCTTTTCTCTCACTCTTTTCTCTGTGTGCCGTGCGCGCCCGCTCGCGGTGTGAGGCGCGTGTCCACGCTATTCTCAACCTGATAGACAACCAAAACTGAAGAAACAAGCCAATTTTGTAAAAAGTAAGGAGTAGAAAGTACGGATATTCAGTTTAAAATTAAGGAGTAAATAATTAGTAAAGTAAAAATATGTGAAAATCTACTCTACTGTAACAAAGTATTTGTAATTTGTTACTTCCCATCTCTGGGGAAAACATTAAGGCTGCCCAAGAGAAAATGAGGAAGAGGAAATTGTCTCTGGGCATGAATGACCATTTTGAGGTTGGGGACAAAGTCCTCCGTAAGAATATCATAAAAGAGCTGCGGAAGGGAGGGAAGCTGGAGAGGGAGCTCCATGGGCTGTACACCATCACAAAAATAGAGGGGAAAAGTGTTGCCAATGAGAAGGCAATAAAATCAATTTTTCTGAAGCAGTTTGAGCCCCAGCCACGGATCCCCTGCAAGTGGGTCTCAGGTCCCAAGCCTGACCCAATCCACCAGTCCTTAGTCCCTCGAATCTGCCGGTCCTCAGTCCTTCTTATCTGCCAGTCCTCAGCCTGACTCTATCCCCATGACCCCCCCAATCTGCCTTTCCTCTCAGCCCTCAGTGTCTCCCCAAAGGAATGTAAGTATTAGTTGTATTCTAATTTGTGTTAACTCTCCATGCCAAATGCATAACCCCTTCTAAATTTCAGTGATGGATGAGATTTGGTCAGGGAAACGGCAAGGTGTACTGTGGATCAAGGTGGGGCCTTATAAGGTATTTTCCAGGGATCTGGAAAATCTGGCCCCAGGAAAAGAGGTTTAAAGTGAGGTAAATGCAAGTGTCAAATCTCCTTTAACTCATGTGTAAAATTGTTTAATGGTTACGTATTGCCGATCCCAAAATATAATTCTACACCTGTGGTCTCCAAGGTAATTAATGCTTTTATCCACTGCACTTTGGAGAAAGTGAGAGGGCAACTGGAGAAACAACTGTTTTATGTGGACTCATTCCAGATGACCGCAATACGGCAAGGCTCATACAGGGGAATAAAGAAGGTAATTATTGTAAAAACAATTGTTACAATAAATGGGTTATTCCAATGCACAGGTTCTCATGTGTGTATGCTTGTCTTTTCAGCTCAACCCCATGACCCATTATGTCCTCATTGGCCCTGTATGTGACCAACACCAATGGACACTTGTGGTGAGCGTACCTATACACTGGCATTGCTTTAAGAGAGGTATGTGCAAGAGTCTGGAAGTTAGTTAAGAATGATTTGTTGATTAGTCCCTTTTCACTACTGTGAAGGTCAGATATCCTAAGGAAACACAGGCCCTTTACCTGGATCCATTGGGTGAAACCCCTGATGGCATTATGGCAAAAATGCCAGGCTGTCACAATGTGAGTTGGAGGTTAATAGTAATGCCATAGACCCTTTTTGATTCCAAATTGCAACAATGCATTTCTATTCCACAGATCTTTCATGAGGCAAAGACAATTGCTCTTTTCCAGATGGAACTGTAGCACAGTTGACCATCCCCGGCAGCCAGATGCTACATCATGTTGGGAATTTGTCTGCAAGGTATGAGTGCTTCTGACTTTATCGGATACAGCTAATGGATGGATTCTACTGATTGTACTCTGGCATGTGTAGTTTGCACAGCTTCTCCTGAGAGGTGAGGTGCTGAATTTTGCCATAGATCAGGCTGCAATCACATCTGAGGAGGGAGATTGCCTGCACACTCTTAGGAGAATCAGGTGTGTGTGTGTGTCCTCTTTAAGGTGTGTATGTGTCCTACTCTTTGAGATGAGAAATAATGTTGCATATTATCTGTTCATTAAATCTGTGCAGACTGTGTGGCAATGAATGGCAAAGTCCTGAGAGAGAGATGTGGAGGAACATGATGACTGGGTAAGAATGAATTGTTTTATGCATTCAAATGCAGCAGCCCATTACTAATCAATGGTCATGCTTCGCTTTAGATAGAGTGTTCAGCATGCATGTTGTGGTTCCACTGGGGTGGCTATTTATGTCTCATAGGAGTTTCTATGTTTTGCAGATACAACTATTCAAAGTTGGGGGGCAGGAAGGAGGACCCAAACGCAGAGACGAGGAGGCAGGAATAAGCCGATTCAAAGGGGGTTTATTCAAAACAGTTCAACGAAAAATAGCAAAAGGCAAAGTCCAAGCATAGATTCAACCCAGCACAGGGAGAGGCAGGAGTCCAAAACTGGGAGGGAAGCTCACAGGGGACTGACGGGGAGCTCACGGGGAAACCCACTCAGAATATACGGGGAGCAGGCAGGATCAGGCTGGCGGGGCAAACACACAGGGGAAAAAGGCTGACAACGAAACTGACAACTCATAGGGGTTATGGCGAAGAGAACAAACTCACAAGGTGACAGCAAGACAGGCAGAAGGATCTGACAAAGAAAACACAGGGGTTAAATACAAGAGGTAACGGGGAACAGGTGAGACATCAGGTGAATCACATTAGGGCGGGACTGCACAATCAGACAGACACAAAGCAAAGCTGGACAAGACAGGAATCCATACTATCAAAATAACACAGGAAAAAGAACAAGCATACACAGGGGGACACAAGACAGGATTAAACAACACAAGACCGGGGAGAGGCTAAGACAAAAAACACAATGAGGCCAAACAGGAGAAAATAAACCCTAACAACCCCAAACCACAACAATTCAAAGTCCTTAAATGAAAGGGATTCAACTTGGCAGCTATTTTCCTATTCAAATAAATGGGAAAGCATACAGGAAAGGGCAGGTCATGTGGCTACTGTTGTTACAAACTAAATTCATGCAATTCTATGGATTCTTTTGTGCAGTTTTGCCTACCTCATGGACAATAAAGAAACATTTGAATCTTACTTCATTGTGTTAGCATTTTTATCCAAAAGGTTCTGTCTGTGTGAAGTATCGGGAGCACTCATAACACAAATGTGTCAACAACTTTCACCTTTTGGTTTTACACCCACTTTAAAAACTGATTTGCTGATCACTGGGTGTTTTACGTGACATAAAATGGCCTATGCTACAACACCAGCAATTCTTAAGGTTGGGTACAAACTTTAAATTTCATAAATGGAACTTTGTATTGTAGGGGTTTCAAATGCGTATCTTCCGTCGTAAACATAACGTGGTAGGCTATTGGAAACAGATGTAGGCATTTGAGCCACATCAATAGAAATATTGCTTCTTCTCATAAATCCAAGAAAGTTGTAGCTGTTTAAGTCTCAAGATCACGCGTTTTCAGCCCAGGGTAACCAGTTGTTTTAGACTATTTCACAAACCGTGTGCTGCCTGGTATAATTTATGAAAAGTCCTTGCACACAGAGCTCAGAGGTTATAGTGCATGATTTAATTATGACGTTAAGCTTAAATCAAGGTAACAAGTTGTTTTGGTTTGCTCTATTAAATTGTCATTCTTGTTCTGAGAGAAAATAAAGTTTTAATTCACCAGTTATGTGAATGGTGTGATTGTGCAGTGAACTCACATGCTATTATTTTTGCTGAAGAGGGTTCGAACCCAGTACGACACGAATCATTGTAATTTCTTTTAAAACACAATTTTCCCGCTGTACAATGTTATTGTAGTGTCGTCCTTAGATATTCAGTTCAGTACAGTTTATATTGAGGTGCGACATGCAAATGCCAGTAAAATGTTTTATGAATTTTTCGCGAATCTGTCGACGTGGGTAGTCATTGATAGGTTTACACGCTATCTGGACAGGCTTGGAAGCCAGTAGGTGGAAAAACCAGAAGGCACATGACACCGGAAACACCAGAAAAAAAATTGACCGTTTTTCAACCAAATAAATTTCTTTCTTACCCACACTGTTGAGATGAAGACAAAATATCTCTTTATTAAAACAAAGGCACTTGGTGGTGTCAAAACACTACTAAGGCTTCGATAATAAAACTGGAACACTTGTACACGCTCCACATGCAAAAAAACTAGAATAATGTCCATAATACAAAAAGGACCAACTAGGCACCATAACGCAGAATATAGGCACACGGCTGCGACAATGGCCCAGAATAAGCCTATTATATAAAGCCTATATAAAACATAAAAGAAAACAGAGCCACTAAACACATTACTTAGATCTATTAAATCAAATGAAAGTGAAGCAGGCCAGTCGGTCCTGACACAAGCATTGAAAATAGAGAAGTGCAGCCTTAGGTTTTTGTAGCACAGCAATAGCAAATTTAAGGTATACGGATATTGGGCCGTAAGTCTCAACGGATCTTAACACGGCCTAATCGTTTTATAACAATACGGTAGGATAATAAAATTTAGGTGCGACCTCTTTGTAGTTTAAAAAAAAAAAAGTCTTTACACATGTGTAAAAAACACAATTATCTCCAATAATTCCAATAAACTTTCAGTTGAACTGTTTCTGAACAGTTGATGCCAATTTACTGCACAGCGGCAGCAAAATAATAAACCAGCATTCGTACCTTGTGCTGCAGTCATAACACAAAAAATCCTCATCTCCAAAACATCTACCAGGAAAAGTGTGACCCCGAGGCTGCAGCACTGAGTTCCCTCCGCGGCTGCCCTGCTGCTGCTAGCTGGGCTAACAACATTAGCTGCCTGGTTGTCTGTTGCTAGCATGTCGCTCTGAGAGTGTGGAGGTGAATAGGTGCTGCTAGCTTGGCAAACAACATTAGCTGCCTAGTCGTCTGTTGCTAGCAGGTCGCGCTGGGAGTGTGGAGGTGGAGAAGTGGTGCTACTTCTTTCGGTTACAGTTGCTGAGTTTTCTGCCCCCAATCTTTTAGGCTTTTTAGCCTGTGTTTGATTTATAAAGAAATCCCAAATGCGCTTTTGACATGCCGAACGTCTGTACTGTTCACCCGCCGGGAAAGTTCCCACAACCACCTTCACTCATCAGCGTCAGAGGCACGGTCCTCGCTCTTGGCAAAATCGGCAGATTCATTCTAATCAAATTATGTGTTTATCGTTTACTTACCAAATTGTAAAATGTATTACATTTAATATGTAATGAAAGGGTTTAGGTTTATATTAATAATCAATTTATTAAAAATTAGGGGTGATCCGAGTATCCGGCTGAAACGAGTATCCGGTACGGATAAAGCACTTTTGCCGAGTACAAGTATTTTACGAGTAATATGAGTCAATATCCGTGCTCGGATTGAATACAACTCCTCAACTGGCCCGTTCTGTGATAATCACAGCGCCCCCCCCCTACAAACCCGCGGCCTCTCTCTCTCTCTCTCTCTCTCTCTCGCTCCGTCAGCCAATCGGGTCTGCGGATCTGTTCCGTTAACGTTTAGGGTTTCTTCAGCTTCAGGTTTGTTTTTAACTTCGGTTTCTAGTACTTACATAGTAACCAGTAGATTACTGGTGAACATGGGTTTCAGACAAGCTGCTTGGTTTAAATGCAACTCCCGTTGCGTCTCTGCCATCGGAGATTTGTTTTTTTTTTACT
>NC_048413.1:3971098-3973994 GCF_013103735.1 Etheostoma cragini | reverse complement strand
ACAATTTTTGATCAACTCATATCAACTCATATCAATTGCATGCTTAAATAACATACCGGTTAAAGACCCTAACATTTCGAGAGGACCCGACCCACTTCCGGGTTAAATCTGACCACTTCGGGTTTAGGCCCCGCCCAGTCCAAGTACGGATACGGATACAGATAATTCATGTGGTAAACAGATACAGATACAGATAATGCTGTACTCGCTCATCCCTATTAAAAATAAATGTTTTTGATCCGTTTTTTTAATTATGGTTGTAGTTGTTTGTCCTTCTGCTAAGGGGTGCTGCAACTATTTTATTTTAATTTTTTTAGTCTTTATTGCAAACTAGTAAACAGAACACAAATGACATACAAAAGTACACAGCAAAAATTGGACTGTTGAAATTTCAGAATTAAACATTTCCGAGTTGATTTTCACTCCCAGAGTGTAATTTTAACACATTTTGATTTAAATTGTGTTCAGTGTTGGAGTCATTCTATGACCTGCAGTGTTGGAAGAGTACTCATTTACTTGTAAGTAAAAGTATATATTACCAGTTAATTTTACTGAAATTAACTTAAAGCTAATGTACGAATAGCATAAAATCATCGGACTGTGACTGATATTAACATTTATTAAACATTTATGTGCATCATTAAATACTGATGAGTCAACGCATAGGCAGCATTTTAATATCTTAGTCACAGCCCGATTTTCACTGCAGGCCATAGAATCTGATGGGTCGCTGTCGCTGATGGTAACACTGTCAACTTAGCTTTAATTTTTTTTTTTTACCATTTTTCCTTTAATTGTTTATTTACTTTGTCAAACTTCCTTCCATGTCTCAGTCAAAATGCTGGTCAAGGTGAAGTACAGCCAACAGCAGAAATATGTGAAGCTGGATGAGGATGAAGGACTGTTTGACTTTATGCAATTGCATGGCTTAGGAAAAAGGTTTTAAACCACACCCATTTCTGTACCTGCCTTTATCAGACTCTTTTGTACGGTAAATGGGGTTAAATTGCCAAACATTTTCAGTTCTGTAATATGTGCTTTATAGAGTGTAAAGCCAATCATCAATTTTTTATTTGGACTTGAGAGGGAATTGGTTATATGAAGGGAAAAATGCTCTACGTCCATTTAAGGATTATACAGCGGTGGATGTATGTATTTAACATGCACAGTTATTGGCCATGAAAAAAGAAACAAAGCTGACTTCAAAAGCACGTTCAGTTTGACCTTACTATCTTTTACAGTAATTGAGAGATTTTGCCTGCCACCTGATGTAAAAGTTATACACAAGGATGCAACAGTGACAGAAGTTGATGCAGAAATATTCAGGGACCTTGTTGGACAAGGCAATGTGGTGCTGACAGTTTTGTCAGATGAGGGTGAGATATCAAGGCAGGTATAATAAAGCACTCTACCCCTTACATAATATAATTATTTGCATTTTTTCTATTCCATTAGCATTCCGATTTTTCCTTGTCTTCACCTTCTGAGACCGACTCAAGCGTCAGCTCAAGTGCATCAACTATAATCCTAGATGAGGATTGAATTGAGGATACACATGATGCACATGATTCACCAAATAGCCCAATTGACTTTTCTCCAAGGTGGCCAAATTTCCAAAGGACTGTTAATGTTGAAAGGCAGCTTGACGGTGACGTTTGGGATGAGATGTTTAGAAGTACTTGAAAATTGAAAGTATTTCCTGAAGTAGTAGCAGTTTAATATCTTCTTTCTTAAAGGTGGACCAAGACTTCACTCTCCTATTTGATGACGACACATTCTCCAGGCTGCTTCAGAAATGTGATTTGTTCTTCACGCCAAATGTCATAAAAGAGGCTAAGCGGCTCACCTCAACACCAGAGTTGTATCGCTTGGTGCAGTCAGCAGAAAGTCCCCCAGGAAGTGATCTTGATGAGGCAAGTGAGTTGTTTAAATTTTTTCTATTTTAATAATTTGCTATAATTGCAGTTAAACTATAACTGCAATAATATCTCATTTCTTTATTCTGTGCATCTCTGAACATTGATCTGATTTTTGGGATAAATACTGACTAATAGATGGATGACAATTTCAAACATTCTCATGATGCCTCCCTGTTCTCATTCAAACTTGAAAAGACTTACATTTGAAGAGTTTTCAGTTAATTCTCGTGACTCTTTGTCCTCAGCCCATGACCAAGACATGGCTTCCCTGTTGATGCTGTTACATCTCCTTCCACCACCTCCAGGGGGAATGAAGTCTCCAAAGATTAGTGCATGGGATGCAGTTTAGAGACTTATTGTCTTTCATAAGGTAATTATATAAGGTGATGGTAATGTATGTCATGTCACCTTCTTAGCCACATGTGTAAATGAGGGTGGTTAAAAAAGTGGATGGAATTGTATTTAAGTCATCATTCCCATCTAGCACTACCCAATGAAAAGATGTTTGAATAATCACTTCTATAATGTAGTTTTCACTTTGGCTGCACATTTTTCTTGTGTCTAATTTTCAGTTTTCTGATCTCAACCCTAGTCATGCTGCAGTTTGGAAGAGCATCTCCGCAATCAGCAGGGTTGGCAGCCGTACCTCCTCGCTTGTTGGGCAGCAGAAGAGCAAGATTGACAGGTTCTACATCACCATGGATACACGTCTCACCCCATGCAAGGCAAACCACTCCCTCGGGGCATGTGATCAATTTTTCAGAGCACATTTTCTGTTTAATTTGTCTTACCATGTGGCACTTTTTACAGATTCCTGCCGACGACAGTGTATAACATTGATGTTGGGAAAATAAACGAGTCCCCCAGAGTTAAAGACTTGAAAGCAAGGCAAGGCAAGCCAAGGCAAGGCAGCTTTATTTGTATAGCACATTTCAGCAACAGGGCAATTCAAAGTGCTTTACACAAAATCATTAAAA
>NC_048413.1:3919452-3970998 GCF_013103735.1 Etheostoma cragini | reverse complement strand
TTCACAATCTGTAGAAGATCAGAAGTCAAACAATTGGAAACATTTTTGAAAAGTCCCGTTGGTAGAATATCAAGGCAATAGGTCGAGGTTTTCAGATGTTGAATAATGTCCTCCAGCTTTGTATGGTTGATCGTGTGAAATTCCGTCATATTGCAACTAGTTTTGCTTGAACACTGTGACAACACATATCCTGAACTTGATATGGAGGCACTGACTGTTTGTCTAATCTTCTGAATTTTGTCTTTGAAGAAGGAGGCAAAGTCATTGCAGGCCTTGGTAGATAAAAGTTCAGATGCTACTGGTACTGGAGGGTTTGTTAATCTATCAACAGTAGCAAACAAAGCACGTGAATTATTGTTGTTTCTAGAGATAATATCAGAGAAGAAGGACCTTCTTGCATTCCTCAGTTCCAAATTATAAATGCGGAGTCTCTCTTTATAGGTGTTATAATGGACCAGGAGATTTGTTTTTCGCCACCTTCGTTCAACTTTCCTACACTCTCTTTTTTCTGTTCTCACCAGTAGGTTATTTCTCCATGGAGATCTTTTCTTACCAGAGACAACTTTGACCTTACTGGGAGCAATGGCATCAATAACATTTGTAATTTTACAGTTGAAGGGAAAAACAGCGAGGCTGCTTAACCAGCCAGTAGCACTCTCACCCTGTGAGTAAGACGCTATTAAATGTTGACCTGTTTCATGTGTCCGAAAAATTATCCAAGCAGTCAGCAGTTGATTTCACATTTAAGAGTTGAACATGGTTCTATCCTGAACCCAAGTTCAAATTGTTTTGTTCTCAGAAAGGCTGTAGGCATCAGTTAACTAACATATACAGGTTTTTGGAAGCACCTTAATAGTGCTCATAGCAATGGTCAGCAAATTGCTCAAACTTCAACTGTTGCATGTTCATCTAGTGAGCCATGTAACTTCATCTCAGGCACATGCTTTGGAGGACAAATTTATTCCACAAAAATCAATGTAGCTCTTCCAGTGTTTCTTCTTTTGAAACGATCTGTTCAAAAGATGTTTTCTCAACTAGTTGGGTTAAATGTGATGTTGTAGACTATAAAGCTGGCCTAGTTATTTGCAGTGCAATGGAAGAAGACATGCCAGTCTTTAGTCAAATAAGTGATGTACTTTTAGTTGAAGATCAAATTTTCTTTTTGACAAACAAGCAATTTCCAGAGAATTCTGATGACCATCATCTTGCATTCAGAGTATTACAAATGGCAAAAAAAGATGTCTTAGCTTAAATTTCATAAACTGTTATTCAATTATATTCAAAGCTCATACAATGTTTTAATTCAGCCGACTGGAAGGGAGAAAAGGCACAAACTTTTTTGAAAATGATTGTTTTAAGTAATTCTTAATTATTTTATTTTATTTAACCTTTATTTAACCAGGAAAATCCCATTGAGATTACTAATCTCTTTTTCAAGGGAGTCCTGGCCAAGACAGCGGCACAGATCACAACAATTCCGTACATTACAGACAATTTCATAACAATTTCATAAAACTATTTAAAACATTTACCGACCATAAATTTCATTTCCAAACCTTTGAGCAAGAGTTTAAACTGGCCAATTGCAACCACTTCCTTCAATTTCCAGAACTTTTGTAAATTGTTTAATGTTTTGGGGGGCAGAATAGTGAAATGCCACCTTACCAACTTCTGTGCGGACACTTGGTACAGACAGTAGCAGTAAGTCTTGTGAGCGTAAAGAATACAGTCTATCCGCTTTTGGTTGAATATATTCACACAGATATGAGGGGAGCAGAGGCGGATTACCCTTATAAATGAACATATACCAATGATTGAGTCTACGATTCTCCAATGCTGGCCAGCCCACACGTGTAAAGTTCACATTGGTGTGTGCTAGGCTTACAGTGTGTGATAAACCTCAATGCGGCATGATAAACAGAGTCCAGTAGTTTCAATACTAGATACTAATAGAAACATGTATTTAATCAATCAATAAATGATATTAAATACATTTACAATTAATTGACAGGGACAGGGAATACGGCTCCCTCCCGGAGCCGGCAGAGACCGACCTCTGGGAATCACCACAGACCTCTGACCCCCGGCTGTGTACATCATTTTCTTTGGTGCTTGCAGCTCACTGGGAGTTATAGGTAGCGATGGAAATTTACAGATGAAGTCTTCAGCAGTGTTAAGAGACAGGGAAGTGGAGGTATAATCGTGACAATTGTCAATTAGAACGTTGCTAGCCTTGAGAGTAATATTGCTAGCATCTGGAATTAGCTTCCGTCCGGCGCTCTCTTGACCTCTTTTTCTTTTGCGTTGCTTCAACATGGCTCACTAGTTCATTTTACAAGTGCTGTTGTATATATCAAACCAAGGTTTGGTGCTTGGCGAGAAATAAGTTGAGTTTTACAGTTTTCAAAACGTTCGTCTGCAGAGCCCGGTAGAAAGCGTCGACTCATTTTGCCATCTTGGCACGCCTCATACGAACAACTACAATCTGGTAACGATGAGTGGGAACTAGGGAAGCTAAAAACAAACGGGTGAATCAAATTAGAGCCAGGGACAGATAACCGTGAAAGGCGGGAAACAAACAAAGGCAGGAAGACAATTGAAATTAATGAAGACAAAAAGTGGATTTCTAAATGAAACAGGAAGTCCGTGGAAACAAACAAAATAAGAAGCCGACTGAAACAGAAAATTGACAAAACCATGACAAATTCTGTGAAAACATGTTATTAATTTTAGCGTACTCCGGTCACATACCAAATTGATTCAAATTCACTTAAAGGTTATTGTTGGTCTTCAGACCCTGCTAAGTAATTTAAAATGTAGATTTGAGGAACTGTTGCAGTTACATTCTAGATTGACATTTTATCTGTAATTAAGTTATACTAGGGATGATCCGAGTACCCGGCTGAAACAAGTATCTGGTACGGATAAAGCACTTTTGCCGAGTACAAGTATTATACGAGTCAATATCCGTGCTCGGATTGAATACAACTCCTCAACTGGCCGTGCAGCGTTCTGTGATAATCACAGCGCCCTGGTTTGTAGTATTTACATAGTAACCAGTAGATTTCTGGTGAACGTGGGTTTCAGACATGCTGCTTGGTTTAAATGGTTGGGGTCTATGAGTCCCTCTCCTGGTCCGCCATTTTTACCAAGTTAGACCTCAGAAATGCTTATCATTTGGTCCAGATCGGGGAGGGGGACGAGTGGAAAACTGTGTTTAACACCCCGCTGGGACATTATGAATATCTAGTTATTACTAGGAGCGGTGTATTTCAGCAAGTGTCAGGTGGAGCACAGGCAGGAGCCACAGGAGCTTGTTTTTTTTTTTTTACAAATTATCTGTCTCCTATTCTACTATCAGGAGATAGTGACAGTTTTAACAAATGTGTAAAAAATACATTTTTACAAAAGTTACCTAATGAAGCTTTAAGGCCTTTTGGCGATGGCGTCTGCAAAGTAAATATTTGACTGTTCAATGGCGCAAAAGCACAATGATGAGATGTCATGCTTGAAGTCATTGAAGTGTGCCGTGTCAGTTTCTGCGACTAGAGCTTTTATGTTTGCTAATGTGTTGTTTTAACTACTGCTAGTAGGTAACGGGCTTAATGGTCTCCTTGGCTTATAGCTTGCATAGTCAAGCTCCAAGATTCTTCTCATTTTGTAAACAATGAGCGGCAGGTTATTATTTATGTCTGAGAGTTTAGGATCTGATTTTAATATATTTGATGCGTCCAAGTGCCCGGGGGTGATTCCAAGATTTTTTAAGTGGGGTGGCACAGGGGCAACCAACAATCAGTCAGTGGGTGTCGGGGTGGCATTTTATCAGATTACAGCAAAATCTGCTCAGAAATAAAAGAAACGTTGCATTTGTTTTTCATTTTTTATTTATTTTTTTTATTTTGGCAATTGCGTTGAGGACTAAGCCTGTCTATGTGGGCACTCACTCTACCAATAGGCCATCCAGGCACACAACGTAGGAAATAATAGATAGGATAGAACAATAATCAATATAATTCCGCCAAATAAAACATCACAAGCATTATTAGTTTAACTTTATTTTGATTTCAAACTAACTGAATTACTGAACACATTTTCTATAGACTCAGTCTGCCACTTTTAAAAAAAAGAAAATTCCAGTCCTGGTTTCACAGTCTCAGAATTTTAAATACTGGTCATGTGACTAGGGCCGGGAAGATTGGCAGAACAGGCAGCCAAATGACAGACTAATCCAATGGAATTGCCAGATTGACAGCGCTCAAGTCCAGGGGATGGCGGGTTGGTGGGTGGGCTAACCCTACTTCTAGCCGCGGGGCAGTTGCGCAACTCTACCTTCTTATTTGGTTCTTTAGTAAACAGTTTTGTCATCCTCCACCGTGACTTTTAATGTAAGTGTGGGCATGCCTGTGCTACTTGGATCAGCGGTCTTGTCTGGACCATCATGGACAGTGTCCTCCATGCTGATTGTGCCTGTGTTTCCAAGCAAATTGGACTCTTAAAAGCACTGGTGGGGGCAAAATGAATCCCCCCTCACTATGATCAATATTATTTCTTCAATAGTCCATATACTATCTAACTAATATAGAAGTATTTTAAACTAAGTAAATCTCTTTAATGTGAACACACGCCATAGAAAAATAAAATCAAAGCAGCAGTTGCTGGTTGGATTCAGCTGCTACAGGTCTCCGGTGTTGTGTTCCCAATTTTTTATTTTTTTTTGCACTCTCCCTGATTAAGCTGGTGGCAGCTGATCTAAGAGTTATCTCAAGACACTTTACAGATAGAGTAGGTCTAGACCACACTCCATTATTCACAAGGACCCAACAGTTCTAGTAGTTCCCTCCAGAGCAAACAACAGTGCGACAGTGGCGGGGAAAAACTCCCTTTAAGGAAGAAACCTTGGACAGACCCAGGCTCTTAGTAGGCGGTGTCTGACGACCGGTTGGGGTTAGAATGAAAAGTGGCAATAACAGTCCCAAAAAATAGTAGTTTTTAGTAGTTCTTTGTAGTAGTTCATGGCATAGCAGGGCACTGTGCGGCATTACAAGGCACAGCAGGACGTAACATGGCACCGCAGAGCGTGGCAGGATGTAACATGGCATCGCAGAACGTGTAGCGGGACCATGGCAATAGCTGCAAACATAATTTTGGAGCCTCCCTGATTCAAGGAAACATGTGTGGCGAAAAAGATGCATGGTTGTCAAGTCATGTTCTATTCCTTGTTCTTGATGGTCACCTTACAGTTACCTATATGTCTTTTAGGTACCGCATCCATATAAGCTTGTTGGCATGTACCTGATATGGAAGCTGACTGTGACTACAGAGGACACAGAATCTGTTTAATGATCGATTTCCTGAACAGATGGGCACAAGCTAACCCTCTTATAACAAAAACGGCTAAAGAGGTATCGGGCTGCATCCTCTAAATGTTTGAGGCTCCTAAGAGGATCCATAGAGACAAGGGGATGGAGTTTGTAAATCAGGTAAAATAAAACTACTTACAATGTAGCTACCAACCATAATTTGCAGGGGCAAAATAAAATACCATTAGTCACTTGAAAATTCATTGCGGACATCGTTTCTTCTTCTCAGTTTTTAGAAATGGGTACACGGGAGCCTGCCGAAATGTAAATGCACCCCCCTAACTCAGGACAGCAAAGTCTGACAATTACCCAATTTGCTATTCTGTCATGGTGTGACGTCTAATAAAAGTCCTAAAAAGTCTGTCTTTGTCAGGCTTTGCAACTCTGACTTAGTAGGGGGCAGGCCTTTTTTGGCATGAGTTCATGGGGACTGCTGAAATGTGACTGCCCCCTAACTCGGGACAGCAAAGTCTGATAATCACCCAATTTACTTATTTTTGCCTATCTATTCTCCGGTAGATCAATTCATGTAGTTTATTGTTATCTCGACTGAGTCAACACATTTTTTCATCTGAAAAATACTGTCAAATATCTGAGCAAACCTAATGTGGTCCTTGTAATATTGTGATATTATGAAAAAAAGAAAGTTATAGCCTAATATTACAAGA
This sequence comes from Etheostoma cragini, assembly GCF_013103735.1. Lineage (NCBI taxonomy): Eukaryota > Metazoa > Chordata > Actinopteri > Perciformes > Percidae > Etheostoma > Etheostoma cragini. The sequence goes on along the minus strand of NC_048413.1, from coordinate 3,964,970 downwards.
ATAAAATCACCGCAAAAGGAATCTAATTCTACAAATAGTATAATACTAATAATATTATTCTGCAATTGTGCATACATACTGGGTTTAAACAGAATGAACAGACATGCAAAAAACCCCGCAAAGCATTCAAATACTAATATACAATTCAATGGTCAACGTTATGAATCAAGCTTTGTAGCGTCAAACAATTCCATAAGGCCCTACATAAAATGCTTTTTATTTTTTGAGACCTTCAAAATTTCAGTAAAAATACTTTATTTAGGTAGAATAACATTAATTTGGGCTAGGTAACAAACTGTATTCATAAACAATTTATTACAGGTTATTACAAACATAATTTGTGAAAATAATACAATACTACTCAAAAACAAACAAAAAAACACCTGGGATATAGTATGCTGTACATCACGTTATGGTAGCACCTGACTCTGACAGACACAGACATCCCCTTTTGGGTCTCTGGTCTCTGAATGAGAGAAATGAACTTGAAGCTGCTACAGGTTTTTACAGAGCGGAAACAAAGCAGCGCACAGGTCTGCTCCAGAGCACCGTGTGTTTGAGCCTGAACCATATGGACGGTAACCTCACGTCACGGGAGGACGCAAACTTAAACTTTGTGTGTCGCCTAGAATAACTAGGCTGACAACATAAGGGATTACAATAAAAACATCCGGGGCTGAACCCCTGCAACAATGACCAAGTTAATGTTGGTGCACATGGAACTACTTAGACTGACTAACATTGCCCTCTAGCGGAATGCAGTCGTATTTCAGCAGACAGTCTGTTTTCGCCACAACACCGGCTATAGAGCTCCGGGACGCCAGCAACCAGTGACAGTTGTTTAGCCACCAGTAGGTGACTGTAAGCCGGCTACAGAAAACGCCGGATGACGGTCCATTTGGGGTGCGTGGCCGAGGAGGTTAGCCAGAAAAAGTGAGGGCCGTGCGGTGATGACAGTTAAGTTTAGGCACCAAAACAACTTGTTAAGTTAGGAAAAAGATTGTTGTTGTTGTGTTTGTTTGTTGTCATGCAGCTTTTAAGTTTGTCTATCTGTCTGATTTAATTAGCCTTCAGCTATTGGTTTATAATCAACCTGCATGCACATGAGCACACTTATAAAAGACACTTCTTCTGATTATTTATCCTCTAGGTTCCTAGATCTTAACCTCCTGTTGTCCTCGGGTCTAATTTGACCCATTTTCAAAGTGTTTCTATATCAAGTTTCTATATCAGAAATTTGGGTTTTCGTTCAAACAATTGTCCCAAAAAATAACGTGGATGGTTCACTACAATAATCTTAACAAGTTTTTAGTTACAAGTTACAAGTTAAATAATAATCAGTTCACTACTTTCATTGATTTTGGGTGTTTTAGTCAATTTTATACCATTTGAAGAAAATACAATTGATAAAAGAACTTTAAAAAAGTGACACAAATGTTAATGTGACTAAGAATTGGGGCTAAACCTTACAAGGCTCAGGAAAAGTGGACAAACGTTGAAAGAAGTGACAAAAACATTGGGAAAAGTTCAGAAAAAGACGACCAAAAAGTTGACAGTAACTTTAATTTAAAATTTTGACTCAGAAAAACTAAAAGTTGCTTGTCAATGGAAAGACAACACAAAGTTTAATGATCCAGACATTAGTTGCTTCACTCACCAAAAACAGCAAGCTTGTTCAAATGTCAAGTTACCATACAAACATTCCATGTTCCATGTCCTCCTGTAAAACTGTTCTAATCTACATGTCCATGTTTGTAGTATTCCCAAAAATCTAGATCTCCTTAATCTATGTTTGGATTGGCCTTTACTGCAGTAGGAATTACTGAAACATCATAAAATACAGCCTCACTAAATAAGGTCTTACCATGTTTCTAAATGTAGAAAAGATTAAAAATGTGTTGCATCAGTATTAGTCAACCCTGAATTAGAGATATCAGTAAGAAATTATCTTGAAGCCCATTTCGTGTTTCCTGCTGTGTTCATGGAAATAATAAATGCTATTATTGGATGGATCTATTGAACACCAAGTTCAACTGGTTCTGACTTCATCACTGAGCTTTCAAAAACTCTTTATATTTCCTCAAAGTGAAAATGTTATCTAACGGGTGATTTTGGGTGATTGATATTATTATTATTATCAATTCAATCGATTTCAACCAAACTGCAGACTTTATTGATACATGATTTTCTTATTCTTTTCTTATCCTTTGATTGAAGTCCCCACCAGTGTACCTGAATAAACAGCTACACTGATGACGTTTTACTCTTGTACATCTAGAGTCTTGTCCATGGATGTTGCAGATGATTGTCAAATTTATTTTCAGTAGTATCTCAAAATTGTGTATTTCCAAACAACTATACATAGCCCCAAAATATAAAAGAGTTTTCAACAAAACTATTACTTCAAATTTCCAACAAATGAACTCTCAGCATCAGTGGACAAAGATTCTTCCATCTGAGGATCCTCAAAAAGAATTTTGCTGATGAGACAACTGTTTTTTTTATTCCCATAAAGACCCGGATAAAATATTGAAAGTGTCAAACCGTGAACTCATGAAGTCAAATGGTAGGTTTAACAGGACACAGTTATCCCTTAACAGTAAGAAAGGATGTTGTGTTTTTTTTGGTGTCCAAGCAGGGAATGCTAATCAGTCTTCATAAAAAGTGAGGAAAATAAGTATTTGAACACCCTGCTATTTAGCAAGTTCTCCTACTTAGAACTCATGGAGGGGTCTGAAATTGTCATTGTAGGTGCATGTCCACTGTGAGAGACATATTCAACAAAAAAAAAAAAATCCAGAAATCACAATGTATGATTTTTAAAGTATTTATTTGTATGATACAGCTGCAAATAAGTATTTGAACATCTGTGTATCAGCTACAATTCTGACCCTCAAAGACCTGTTGGTCGGCTTTCAAAATGTCCACCTCCAATCCATTTATTATCCTGAATTAGATGCACGAGTTTGAGGTTGTTAGCTGCATAAAGACACCTGTCCACCCCATACAATCAGTAAGAATCCAACTACTAACATGGCCAAGACCAAAGAGCTGTCCAAAGACACTAGAGACTAAATTGTACACCTCCACAAGGCTGGAAAGGGCCACGGGGGAAATTGCCATGCAGCTTGGTGAAAAAAGGTCCACTGTTGGAGCAATCATTACAAAATGAAAGAAGCTAAACATGACTGACATGAAGAAGCTGAACATGACTGTCAATCTCCCTCGGACTGGGGCTCCATGCAAGATCTCACCTTGTGGGGTCTCAACGATCCCCAGAAAGGTGCGAAATCAGCCCAGAACTACACGGGAGGAGCTGGTCAATGACCTAAAAAGAGCTGGGACCACGTTTCTAATGTTACTGTTGGTAATACACTAAGACGTCATGGTTTGAAGTCAAGCATGGCACACAAGGTTCCCCTGCTTAAACCATCACATGTCAAGGCCAGTCTTAAGTTTGCCAATGACCATTTGGATGATCCAGAGGAGTCATGGGAGAAAGTCATGTGGTCAGAATAGACCAAAATAGAACTTTTTGGTCATAATTCTGATGGGACAGGCGACTGCCCCGTATTAAGGAGAGGATGACCGGGGCCATGTAATGCAAGATTCTGGGGAACAACCTCCTTCCCTCAGTTAGAGCAATGAAGATGGGTCGAGGATGGGACTTCCAAAATGACAATGACCGAACCACACAGCCAGGATAAGCAAGGAGTGTTCAAATGCTTATTTGCAGCTGTATTATACAAATAAATAGTTAAAAAATCGTACATTGTGATTTCTGGATTTTTTTTTTTTAGATTATGTCTATGACAGTGGACATGCACCTAGGATGACAATTTCAGACCCCTCTATGATTTCTAAGTGGAACTTGCAAAATAGCAGGGTGGTCAAATATTTATTTTCCTTTTCAGTTATTCTCTAGTAAATCTTTACATATACTACTGTTACTCCGTAAGGGCAACTACTGATCAAACTAAACTTGTCCCTGTTTTTTGTCTTCAGAAACCAGCATTACGAATCATCTACTGTGTGCATAAAAATGATTGTTCTCAACTCCAGGTTTTAAGAGCAGGCATCCTCACATCAGGTCATTCAACTACACATTGCTTTAGTTGTGTGCAGATCTCTAAACAAGTTCCGTCCTTCCTTCTATAATGAACTATTTTTTTGCTGTTGCCACTCTAAATAATTACAAACTGTTGGACATCTAAACTTCAGTTTGGTTTACATGACAGAGGCTTGGGTATACTGAATGCTTTGCCATCAGATTTTGTAAAGCTAACTTTGAACAATTCAACAATAGCTGTTAAAATGCACTGTGACTCTATGATGGCCCTTGGGGGAAGTACTAGAATTGTTGGGACTTTATACTTTATAAATTATAGAGTGTGTTCTAGACCTACCTTATCTGTAAAGTGTCTCGAGAAAACTCTTGTTATGATTTCATACAACAACAAAAAAATTGAATTGAACTGAATACATGTTTTTGTTGGAATGTTTGTGAGCAATGTTATCCTGATTGCATGTCTTTGTTTTCTCCCCCCACTCTTTTAGAATCTTTCTATTTGAATTGAAGTGTGCATTGGAGAGTGCCCAGATTAAGCCACTCTGTTTTTTTTATGTCCCTCATCACATCTGTTTTTGATTTAATATGTAATATTTGTATATATAGTATGTGTAAACCAATAAAATAAACTAAGTAAAAGTGCTTACTATTATCAGTGAAATGTTCAGAAAGGTTCAGAAAGTAGAAGAAAAACTGACTTTGACTGGAAATGATTTATTCATTAGATTGCTACTACTGATATCAATGTACAAGAAACATGTTGAAACATACAAATATATGGACCTAATATTTTTTTATTAGTATAAATAATAAATAATAAATGACAAAACATGTATTGAGGTGCTGTAGGCTACAAAGTGAAATGCTAAGTAGGACCTCAACATAGTACCCCACACCAGTAGCCATAGCTTAGTGCTTGACAAATCATATCGGCTAAATCCTAAACAAACAGTTAACATATAAGAGCCCCCCCCCCCCCCCTTCATTTTTGTTTCGCCCAAACTGGTCTGATAGCAGCTCCTTAGCCTTTTATCCCTATTCTTGTTCTGCTGCTGCTGCTTATGACGATGATGATGATGATGATGATGGTGATGATGATGATGATGCTCTGCAGCTGAATGAACCCCCCAGCCAATGGCCCGCTGCTGGACGGCTGCGCGATAAACGCATCGCGGCTCTCTGCAGTCCCGAGGCTGCAGTGCCTCTGATTATGGATATCTTTATGGATATGATTCGGATTCTATGGATACTGCCAACGGTATGGGCTGTCGAAGGTAAGCTGCTGTTCAACTCTTGTTTGTTTGCATGTGAATGCTTGAATGCGGGGGGACGGTCGCAGCGCGCGCACAGCGATACAGCTCCGCCATGAATGGAAAAATATATATACAGACTCCAGTGTGTCTGAACCGCGATCCCAGAGCTGTAGAGTCTTGTGGAGCAGTGAAGTAGGTCAGGGCTGGGATGGATGGATGGAGAGACGGTTTGTGGGCTAGGCCGGATTAATCTACCGCGCTGTCTCGGCTGGCCTCAATTTCATGGTCTAGAATTATTATGATATATCTCCGTACTGTTATTGCTCACTTTGAGCCGGTAACCAGTTATGGGAGCGGAGAGAGGGAGTCCGGGACCAACACCAGGCACAGAGCCTGGAGAACTGATGAATATTTAACACAGGCATTTACTATAGGCTAGATATAAATATATATATCCATACAATAACCTCATACAATATATAGGCCTAGTATTTATTATTATTATTGTTATTGTTATTTGCTTAAGATGGAATATCTTAAAAAATGACAGCATGTAACCTGGAGCCTGGCAGAGCTGCTGTGGGTAAGCCGACATTTACTACAGTGGAGGTTGCAACGTTTCCAAAGGGAGCACAATAAGGACCACTCCATTTGATGATGGCCTGATGCAGCTAAACAACTTTGACCATAACCATAAAGGTTAGACACAGCACCTGGGAAGGAAGTGTAACGGTGACATGAGGTGACTGGACAGCAGAAGGGATGTGAGATGCGCTGACTGATGATTGCCATGTCAAAGTTACAAAGAAGTTAGTGAAGTGTTGCAGTCAAACACCTGTGGCTCAGGGATAAGCAGTGCGCTCATTTACTGAAACACAGATTAGCCTCTAGCATGTTAGCATGTCCCAGAAATAATGGCGCCGCTCCTGTGTGTGTGTTTGTGTGTGTGTGTGCATGTCTGTGTGTGTGCGCATGTGTGTGTCTAATTGATGAGCACATGAGGAGATTTATCCATTAAGGAAAGTGTGTTCCTAATATTAACTGAAGCGTTACAGTAAAAGAGTTCAAACTGGATTTGGACAAGGGGCCCCTCAGTGTCTGGAGATTAGGAGCCACTTCAGCCGAATTATTGGCCGCCGGACACTGTCGTACAGTCTGGCGAGGTCGGTGACTCGAGCCTGTTTGGTGTGTTACGTGCCGTCGTCAGTCGGATGAGAAGCCAGTGGCCTTCATTTTTGGCCGATTTGACTTGTTAAATCGGACTCAGTGATCAACCTGATTGGTGGAGCGCTAGCCCTTGACTAGCGAATCAATGCACGAGAAAACCTGAGCTGACAGCACCAGTATTTTCTCCCAGTGCACACTGCAGCGGTTTTGTCCATTGAGCATGCACACATGACTGAAGAATCTCAATCTCAGATTAAAAACATATTTTAAACCACAGAGTGAATTCAAACACTGCATCGCCAGTAATTACACACAAAAATAAACATACAACTGATTTAAAAATTAAACTTAAGACACATAAGAACCGGCTAGCAGGATAAGAAAAATTCGTAAGGGCATAGGGTTGTCCCAATAAGGCCTGCACAATTCGGGGAAAAATATGAATTTTTATTAGCTTAGCATTGACATCATGATTCTCCGCCAAGATTTCTTTCCTCCACAAGGTGTAATGTTTATTGCTAACATGAACCATGACAAAACAAAACACATTGGCAGTACCAAACAGGTTTTTTTGGCACTTAAAGCACTTTTTTTCTTTTTTTAATCAAACTCATTTGAAATTTAAATCGTGAACAGGGTGAATCGACATCCCAATGTTGGATTTCAAAGGGCTTGAGGGTGTGAGTACATGCTTACCGAGCCCTTTCCTTGAGTCTGCATCAATGCAGAATACCCACAGTTGAAAGCGTTGTGACATTTATCTCAAAGGCCATAGGGAAATTCGGAAACTACAAAAGTAAACAACAGCCCACCACATGACCACGGAGCGGCCAAATCAGCCAGCCATCTCCTGTTGGCTGTGTCGAAGCAACAAACTTAAAATGAAAAAACCCAAACCGGCAAGTGTCTTTGTTGTTAAACGTTGCCAAGGTAACATGTGATCTGTTGAAGTACTGTCCCAGTCCCATTTATACCTATCTAAACCCCTGTGGCCTCACACACTCACTCACTTAGCACTTGAGATCAGTTAAGTCTGTGTGTCTTTAGTCCCCAGGGCTCACTTTAGGATTAGGCCACTGTTGTTTTTTAGATGTTCAACATGCATGTCATACTTAAGACACATGAGCCTGCTCTGCATTAGTGAACATGCACGTGACTCCCAGTTGAATAATTGTAAGTGAAATACTGTAATATTAAAATGCTACTGCGATAAGTGCTGGGGGTTGGAATTTCAAATGTAATATGTGTTTAAACACTGTGTAAGAGTTGCAATATAGATTTTTTCAATAGCATTATTTCAATATAAAAGAAGACGTGTTGGTCATGCATTAAGTTGTTTGCAATACTCCTTTTCTCTAAAATAAGGTGGTCTGGTACATTCCATTATAATCCAGCCTCTCTTAAATCTGTCCAAGTAAATTGATTGTTAGGGACCCTTCATGAGTCTGCTTTCAGTCCTTCTTTAACAGACCATTTATCTTTTGCTTTGCTTTGTTTTTACTTTCCTGAACTGAGAGTCATAAACCTTCAGTCACATTCCAATTGAAAAAAAAACAACTAAGCACACGAACACATCACCTCACTGTGACCCCAAGACCCCACCCTGTGTGGATAAGTCTAGGGGTTTAAGAGCCAAAGAGTCAGACAAATTTGGGGGGGAGCCGTGTTAGGTTGAACATGTAATTGTCTCTAGAATATTCTAATAAAAATGGATTCACACATCAACATCTGAGATTCTGACTACTAATTGATTGAACCCTGAGACCGGAGCAGGTTCTAGCTCCAACTTTTCATATAGACCTTAACTTCATTTGTTTAGATTGTTTTCAAACTCTCAATGGCACTTTATCATTAGACAGAAAATAAAACATAAGCTGCATTAAAATAAAATATCTTTAAGAGTGCATTTCAGACAACAACTTTGTAAGATGGGAGTTTGGAGGGCGATGTGATTATTTAAGGCGTCTCTCTGTTTGGCTGGAAGCCATCATCAGAGGACTGCTGCTGCTGCGGTGGTGACCAATTGCTCCAGGGCTGAAACATTTTTTCAATCTTTTCTTAGTGACGCTAACAGTGTTGAGTCAGTTAAATGTGATCATACGCTTGTTAACTTTTGTAACGTCCTGTCATCCACAAACTTGATCTCCAATCCCCTGCCAGAAGCCTGTTCTCTGGAAGCATCCCACACCTCTGTCTCTGGCCACGATGTGGCACTTTGGATGTGGGTCTAGGTCCAGTGACGTGGAGTGTGATTGCTCCGGTGTACATGGGTGTTTTGAGACAACGAGTTTAAAGTGGAGCCAGTTCAGCCGACCATCTGTGAGGGAGCTCACTGGAGCTCTCGTGTCCAAATGGGAGCAAAGCGCTGAAACAGGCTCAACGCCTGGGGCAAAGACGGTCAGCTCCCACCTATGGCTGCCATGTTGGGGTTTCCACTCATGTTTGGCCATCTAGTGTATCTTTAATGAAGAGTGGGAACAAGGGGAATACAGGCTGTTATAGCAGTGGCTTTCACAACTTCACCCACAGACTAGGCCCGCACAATTCAGGGGAAAAATATGAATCAAAGATTTTTGCCTAGAATTGATATTATGATGATCTGCCTCTGGTTTTTCTGACAATGAAAAAACAAAACAAATTGGCAGTACCAAACATAGATTTTTTTTTGGCACCTGTAGCACATCACGCCTCACCACAAGCCTGTAAACATAGAGGCTTCAATGAAGAGAAGGGAGAGCATTAAAACCTACAGTCTATGTTTAAAGCTCACAGAAGAAAGTTTGTGAATCAAAGTCATTAAAAAAAAAAGTTAATATATAGACATTTTTAAATCAATGTTATTTAATAACTAGGGTTAGGGTCAGGGTCTAACCCTACCCGTTGTCCAGTAACCCTTCCCTCACATTTCTGTTCATCAGTGTCCCGTATCATAACCAACAACAATGTCCAAGTGCATGAACAGGAATTAATTACAAATGAGAAAAAGTAATACAGTACGAACACAATAATGAACTCATGATTTAAGAAACTTCTGCTTGTTTTCAGCCCGAAAGTGGATCAGCTGTTGTGTGTCCTCCTGCGTCCCTGAGTGATACAGGACAATATATATATATGGTATATATGAAGCACGTATCAATTTCTCCAAAGCAAGTAGGGTTGTGCACTGATACCAAACAAAATTCTCTGCCAATGGTTAAAACTGTAGACATGCATGGAGTCCATTCAAGGTACAGAAATGCGGGACTGATGTGCACATCAGCAAGGTTTTAATAAGCTATTAAGCAATTTATTAAGCAAAACCTAGGGGATGGGGTAAGGGGAAGAGGTAAGACAGAGAAATGAGATTCAGCCTTATTCTTGTATTTGTATCTTTTTTTATTTGATCCTGTTTTTATTGTCTCTTTTTTAATTGCTCTTTCATGTTTTATGAAAAGCAATCTGAATTGCCCCATGGCTCAAAGGTGCTGTAGAAATGGAGTCGCTTTGTCACAGAGGAAGTCTAACGTCTGCGTGGAGTTTTGAAAAGTGTAACCGTGATTACTGTGACTTTAACAAACTGCAGGGTCCACGTAGTTTCGCTCCGTTTGCACCGCATCTCTAAGTGTGTGTGTGTGTGTGTGTGTGTGTGTGTGTGTGTTTATGTGTGTGTGTGTCTGTTGGCGCTCCACTCTCTGTCAACAAGCAGAGAGGACAGACATTCTTGTGCTTATATGCGCGCTCAGGTAACCTTACCGAAATGTGGCATGATTTAAGATGAATTGGTCCTCGGTAGTAGCCTACCAATGTAATTTGGTCAGCACTCAAAAAAGTAACCACACCAACCCAGGTCCAGGTTTGGAATCTTACATGCAGCAGGTTTCCTGCATGTCTTCCCTCTCTCTCTCTTCTTTCATGCTGTTCAGGCTCATTTATTGACGTGGCGTACACACAAAACAAGGCTGAAATTGTGCGTACGCCACTTCTCATGCAAAGGTTGTGATTTAAAACTTGACGTAAGAATGTCTGACCCATGTGAACGCACATTTTGGAGACAATGGAAATCGGCGTCAGAGAAGACTGCAGAAAGTACATATAGTACATTGTAATATGTTCAAGTATTGATGCCTCACACACATTTCTTCCCTCCATATCATCCATGTTATTGTGAAGATTAAATCTAACTGTGTTATTTGTGCTAATTTTTCCATAAACACCAACTCAAATCTTAAATAAAAATCTTTTCTTAAAGTGCATCTCACTTCTATACTATCTTTGTTGGGAGCTGCACATGCTCAGTAGCTAGGTAAGATCCCATCAGCTAACTAACTTTTTTCCCAACTTTGATCAGTCCAAGGCAGGATAAGCTGGGGGCCTTCTTCTAGACGAGGGCCACTACCGGCAGAACAGGGACATGGAAGTAGTTATTTTGGAGATTATGGTCAACTGATGTGTGTTGTAGCAGTGTTTTGCCATTTTGAACAAGCTAGCATGCTAGCGCTAGCATGTGCTACGGTTAGCCACCTCGTCTAGGCTAGAAAGCCGTGCAGATTTTAAACAGCTCACCTGGAGACTGAAGGCCGAGGACATTCCGAGACCGTTTCTGACTCAAAGTGAGTTTTTTCCAAGATTGTATGTGTGTGGAAGCACCATAGACACATTTATTATTATTTTCACAATATGAGCACTTTAAAACAAAAGCTTCGGTAATAAAACTAGAACCCTGGTACACGCTCCGCAATAAAAAAAAAATACAACAAGAATAAGTCCAAAATCCAAGGCTGAAACAACCCAAAATAGACCCAAAGCTGCAACAATGGTACAGAATAGGCCTACTACAAGCTCAAAAACAGATAGTTAGGTAGGCTGGGGGAAGTATGTAACTAGTGATTAAGTTACAAAATATAATTTGTACGTCTGTTGTCCACATGCTCTTAACCCTGCAACACTTCTGATCAAGTGACTGTACACCATACACACTGACTGCCCAGTGGTCGTCTTCAGGGACATTGTTACCATGGTAGCGCTTAATACAGCCGTAGGGAGGCGTTATTCAGAGGGCAGATTCACCACAGTACCTTCAAAGCAGGCATTAGTGAGAGAGACAACACCAGACGCTGAGTGGTGAAGAGAGGAGAGCGAGGGGCGGCCAGTAAGCGCTGTTGGTCTAGAGTTAGCATAGCGGTGGTGTGAGGGAGAAGAGACAGCAAAGCGGATGTAAAGTGAGTTAACAGAGAACACCAAGCTTCTTAAGACATGGATTTATTGTGTGAATTAAATGTGATTTTCCATGAATAGGCTGATTTATCTTTGCTTATATTAGGTTGGATTTAAGCTAATGTTTATTTTCAGACATTTTAATTTTTAAAGAAAAAAGAAATAGTGACCGGTAGTGGTCACAGACCCCCTGTTGAGACCCCTGCTCTGCTGTGTATGGTAGGACCAGATTCTATTTCGTATTCTATACAAAATGACATTCTTCAGCCAGATGCACACTATGGAATTTAGGGCAACATTGGCTTTCAGCTGTTGTTATTACTATTTAGAAGGTCAGCATAAGACGCTATTTACATATTTTCAGTATAATTGCTATTTCCCTACACTAAAAGTGAGAAGACTTTAAATTTCAGCTCTGCCTTAACGCTTAATTTGATAAATTTTATAAAAAATAACTAGGGGTGTGCTAAAAATCTGTTCGTATTCAAATCACGAATGAAGCTCTACTAATTGAAAATTGATTCATAGAATTCCAAAAATCAATTCATATTATTATTATGTAATAATAAAACATGATATAAATAAACATGATAGATAGATAGGTATGTAGATAGATAGACAGAAAGATAGATGGATAGATAGATACTTTATTGATTTATAATATATAATAAGATTTTAATATATAATAAGTAACGCTTTAACGCTGTAGAATGCAACCTGACATTCCTGGGTCCATATTAAGTTTTCTTTTGGAGTAACTTGACTGGTTAGCGGATGCGCAACACTGGAGAAGTTAGGACACTAACTCCTAGAATAACCAGCCATCCCTAAGACCTGTCGCAATGCTTTACGTGTTTTAGGGATGGGACAATTGCTTATAGTGGTAACTTTACACCTGACCCTGTCCCACTTGCTGTCTAAAATAAGTAATGGTAGCTTTCCCAAATTCACATTTAGCCAAACACTCCTATTAAAAATCTCTCAACATTCTTTAACATGTGTGCATACATACATGCAGACATGCATGATTACATGCATGCAGACATACATGCATGATTACATACATACATGCATACATACACACATTCAGTACATAAATGCATACATACATACATGGGAAAAGTAACTAAATTCACATACTGTAAATCCTTTTTTAATCAAATCTGTATCAAATCGAATCATAAGCCAAAATATCTGAATCAAATCCAAACTAAATCGTGACATTTTCTGAATCGTACACCCCTAAAAATAAGAGACATAGAGAGATGGAGAGAGACAGAGAGAGATTGCAGCCGTGGTTAAGAAAGCTACAGAGAGAAGGAAGAGAGGGAGCAGGAACGAATCAGAGGATTACAACATCACGTAGCTAAAGCACAAAACACACACATACACACACACACACACACACACACACACACACAGTGTTGGGCAAGTTACTTTCAAAATGTAATACAATATAGATTATTAGTAATTATAGAGATTACAAGTAATTTGAGAGTAATTATTTATTTTACAGTATTACTGTCCCTGAACTGTAACACTTTTGAGTCACTTTTACCAAAATAAGACTGAGTTTGATTTGGCGTCCAGCGTGTGAATTTCACCATTGGATCAACAAAGTCTCCTCTTTATCATAAGATTTTGTATAAATAATATGAATATGCAAGTTATCTAAAGCTACAACAAATAGATAAATACCAGGGGCGGATTTAGTCATTGTGTTTGCCTAAGGCATGGGGCCCTCCACAACACTTGTTCTCCCCCTTTTCAGTCCTTTTTTCACTGTATAGGAGCCAAGACCTGCTTATCTTTTCTCCATTCTTCATTTGCATGTAAAAGTTATTGCTTATAAATCTGCACCCCTCTTGATTTCTTGAAAAAACTCTGTCCCTGACTTGTTGTGGTCCCCTCTGCACTACTGGGGCGGCTGTGGCTCAGGGGTAGAGCGGTTGCCTGCCACTCAGAAGGTTGGTTGTTTGATCCCTGCCCCTGCAGTCATTGTCACCCTGGACACTGAACCCCCGGTGCAAGTTTATACAGTGCACCGGGGACTACAGTGCACTATTTATACAGTGTGTGTGTGTGTGTGTGAATGGTGAATGTTTCCTGTAGATGTAAAAGCGCATTGAGCGGTTGTTAAGACTGGAAAAGCGCTATATAAATACAACACATTTACATTCTACTGAGCAGCGCTCTCTGTCTGAAAGCTGTTTTGGCCAGAGTGCTGGATCATCTTCAATCATAACACCTTGATTAGGGTGACTGCTACTCACGGGGTATAGTTGCTGAGTATTATGTGTGTCACCATCTTCGTCATTACCATAGTTATCATCATGGACAGTGAAAGTACCAGTTCCGAAACCATATCCGTTTGAAGGATCCTGTAAGGTTGTCTTGTATGTAGCCCCTGCATAGCTAGAGCAACCTGGGCTGACATTGCTCTTCATCAGCTTTAGCATCGCTAGAGCAACCTGGGCTGACACTGCCGGTGGGTAGCACCTCAGTGTTAGCACTGCCAGCGCAAGCTTCTTGCCGCTCTTTAGTAACGTAATGTTAGTGTTGTCAGACAGTAGCCGTTGGGAAAAAAGTTGATACCTTTGGAAGTTTTGTTAAAATCTTTCAGCTTTTTACCGCTTCTTCCTTTTTTTAGAACCACTTACTGCGCAGTAGGATAATGGAATAGTCCAATGTAGTGGGGACTGGGGGGGAGTTTCTCATCATGAATTAAACAATCGGATAGCACTTTAGCGTATCAATGTTTAGAGATATAATTAATTGGTGAAAAGTATGACAACAAATCGTAACCATAAGTTTATTAGGCGTTTTAGGGGGCCCTTGGTAGCTTGGGGCCTCTCTCTTTGCCTAATGGTAAGTCCGCCTCTGATAAATACAACGTACAATAGGCAAGTAGGAAAAATGAAAATACTTAATTTAAAGTACTTCACAGTTGTATTGAAGCACAGCATTGTTGTAAAATGTTTGTGTAAAGCACTTGAATAAGAGATCATGTGAGCACCCTCGTGAATTAGCCTACTGTTGTTAACGTACATTCATAAATCCTACATAACATCGTCATCAGACGTACTTATTGATGCATGCACACTGTAATGTTGACAAATATAGTCCAATGACGGGAGAAAGGAAAGTGTGATAGCGTTCCACATTAACGCCTTGTCTCTCTCGCTCGAGGCCGCTATGTCCAACGTTACTAGCAGGTAGAGTGAGCTACAACTGACAGGGAGAGAGAGACTGTATCACTACAGCCAATCCAGACTGCTCAAAACGATGGTCTTTTTAACAAATAGGTTGCACGGAAGGGGGAAAGAAATCTTCCACTTAAGGGGCCCAATCTTGCAAAGCCTGATGCAAGTGTCTTTGCTAGTTTAAGACCGACTCAGTTGTCAATTTCCAGACTAGGACTAGCGTGTGTCAGACAGGTTGGGGGGGCATCACAAGGGTTACTCTCCATCGGGATGGCTCGCCGACATCACAATGACATTGTCCATCGGCACAAACCTACTGCATATTATACTTTTAAAACTAGTTAGCATGGTGTTTCTGATGTTTTTTAGTTCTTGGAGTGAAGCATGGCTTCAGTGCCCCTTTGCTTCTCAGTGGAAGTCAGTTATCTAAGCAAATCCATAATCAGCAACGTGCTCTCTAGCCTCTGGGAGCAGTGACAGAAAACATTGAGCATCAAACCGCCCATGACCCAGTTCTCCACTAGCCCACGGGCGCGTCACCAAATCTTGGGAATTTGATCTTGAAGATGGCCAGACTGTGTCCACTGTGGAGCAACTAGTCTCAAGGAACATTTCACATTAGTACGTCTATGTTTCAAAGATAACACATGTACTACATGCATCTACTATTTGTTTTGAACAAAGTACCACATGCTAGTCCTGTTACCATGTTTCCTTTCATTAAAAGGTCCCATGGCATGAAAATGCCTCTTTATGAGGTTTTTTTAACATTAAAATGAGTTCCCCCAGTCTGCCTATGGTCCCCCAGTGGCTAGAAATCGTGATAGGTGTAACCCGAGCC
Organism: Etheostoma cragini; assembly: GCF_013103735.1. Taxonomy (NCBI): domain Eukaryota; kingdom Metazoa; phylum Chordata; class Actinopteri; order Perciformes; family Percidae; genus Etheostoma; species Etheostoma cragini. The sequence goes on along the minus strand of NC_048413.1, from coordinate 3,949,244 downwards.
CTGGGTATCCGGCTCTGCCTGTGAGAAAATGAAAGCTCAGATGGGCCGATCTGGAAGTTACCCCCTCCTTTATCTGCTTTGCTCGCCCAGAGAATTCCCCCCCTGAGAGAGAGACATTGTGGCTTTCAAACGAGCAAAGTGGCAGTTATTCAAGGCCACACCCCCAGACTCTACCTTGCCCCCCCTCTCCTCCTCAAAAGCTACAGACTCAGAAATGGGAAATCCTAAGGAAAGCTCATTGTGGGACTGGCTCTAGTGGCTGTAATTCTGCACCAGGGCTGGATTTTGGGAAAGAGACTCCAGACAGTATTAGGGGGAACACTAAGGTCTATATAAAAAAGACTTTAGATACAGTGTTAGGGGACCGATATGGTCTATGTGAAAGAGACTTCAGATACAGTATTAGGGGACCACTAAGGCCTATATAAAACCATCCAAAAAGCATCATGTCTTGGGACCTTTAGGGCTAGGGTAAGGGTTAACGCTAACCTTACCTATTGCTTGTTGAATCTGTCACGTTGCATGCAGTATTTAGCTCCAGAGCTCCTTCCATAACGCACTGCCTCATCTTCCCCCTGCCCCATCTGGTAGGATGTACAAATCCTTATCCTTACACTGATATGGTGAATACAGTATTATTTTACAGAATTGCACTTCATAAAATAACATATTATATGTAATCCCACTGAGGAGTAGATCTGTTCATAACGCGTTCAACAATAAGACAGCATGACAAAGACTTTCCGACACATCTACGTACATGTCATATTTGCAGAGCACATCCTTGCTCCCAGAAGTGCCAACTCCTGATTTCAACCTTGATTTCCCCTTTCAACATTATTTGGAAAATGGGCTTGACTTTGGTCACACCTTTGGCAGGCATTACATTTCCCCAAAGGTAATCATGACTTCAGTGCATTTCCCCAACAACACGCTTAGACTGTGACTCCACCAAAGCAGAACATTTTAAAGCATAAATCCACTGAGGCATGTTCCAATGAGATCCCTTGACTCAGCCATGTGACATCTGACTGTGCTGTCAGTAGTCCAATGCCATGACTGCGGGTAATGGATGAGTTATCAGTAGCTGACATTGGCATAAGACAGCAGGTTGACGCAGGTTTTGTTTTAGTATTCCATCTGTGTAGTGTTGGTAGTGTATAATAACTACCCAGACGTCTGTGTGGCAATGCATAAAGTATTAATCGGAGTTCTGTCCAAAGTACCTTTTGTATATTATTTTCCATATTAAGGATCCAGCACCCAGTCTTTAAAGTCTTCTCCGTTTCTATGTAAGTTGAGCATATTAAGTCCTATTTTTATCTTTTCAAATGATGGAGGGCCCCCCATTCAGATGGATCAGGCTCGTTACACAGAGCTTCTAATGCAGTTTTTTTGCACTTGCTCCTGGATTTCTTCCCGCAGAGTTTAAGGGCCCATATTTATGGGCTACTCAGCCCCTCTAAAATCCTATAAACTGAGGAGATAAACACTCATAAATCTACGTTATCATGATGGTTTTCAGGCAGTACTTTTGTTAAAGTCAACAACAGCGACTTCAACCAGAGGTTCTGGCCCCTGTGGGCCCCTGGGCCTGTCTGGTAACATACTCCCAGTGCCTTACTCCCAGTGCATGCTGGTATTGGCTCCAGGCATTAGCAGGATGAAGGACCTTAAGAGTATAGATGTGCACTAAATTTGAAACATTTCCATTATACTGTAACTACGAGTTGACTGGATTAGGCAGTTAGGAGATCTGGGGAAAACATGTGTCAAGGGGCCTCTACTGACCCACCTCACCTCCAACCTGTGTGCTCTGAGCTAATATGACAAGGGCGTAGTACTCAAGTCTGGTCTCAATTTCCCCAGTCTGCTGCTCCTCTGGCCCAACATAGAGACGCACGTCTTTAATCTCACAGCATGTGTAGCTCATTCCCCCCCCCCCCCCCCCCCCACTGTGTATTACTGGGAACAACTCAAAGAGGGTTTCCAACGGCTGCTTGTAGCAAGCTATATTTCAATCTGCTCTGTCTGGGCCCTCTTGTCCACCGTGCTGTTTTACGCAAACACAGCTCTACTCTGCAAATGGCAGATTTTTTACAAACAAGCTAAAACAAAAGATGTTGATTTGTAGTCTAACCGTTTATTTTAGTTTGCCACAAATCTTGAAATGTGGACAAATTCTTGTAAACTCAACTGCTTGCTGAACTAACCCTCCTCTCTGCTGGAGCGCTCAATCTACGGATGTAATACACTACTTAATATGCACGTGAATGACGTCATTATGTTTCCAGTCTTCATTCTTGATGATGATGCCGGTTGTATTATTTCGCAACAGCATTGTTTCATTGCAAATGAGGTATACGTGACATGATGGATTATTTGATGTCTCTGATGCTACCATACGCATACAAACTTGGGAAAAAACTATCCCTGCTGTTTTGAGTGAGATAAGTTTTCTGAAAATTCTCTGCCTGGATTCTCCAGGTGAGCTGTTCAAAATCTGCACGGCTTTCTACGTCACTAGCCGCGAAGAGGTGGTTAACCGTAGCATTCTAGCGCTAACATACTAGCTCGTTCTCAATGGCAAAACACTGCTACAAAACACACTAGTTGACCATATTCTCCAAAAGAACTACTTCCTGTCCCTGTTCTGCAGGTATACTGGGCATTTGCGACTCCCAACAAAGATAGTATAGAAGTGAGATGTCACACTCTGTAGCTAAAACAGAGACCTAAACACACAGGGTGAAAACAGGATCTGCAGCAATGTGCTGTACAACAAAAATGTGATGTGTTTGAATATGAAACCTTGTAAACCTATTCTGCTACAACATTAAAACTATCAAAAGTCCTGATGCATGCCCCACACTGCTTGTGTTTATACAACTTTATTTAATGCAATATGATTACAACATACTGTGAACTAAAAACCTGTTTAAATAGAGGCATGCAACTCAGGCAACAAAGGACAAAAGATTAGCTACTATCCAGGAACCGATATTTGACATTTTACATGGTACAAATTCTTAAACCAATCCTCAAGTTATAGCCCGACTGAAAGGATTTTTAATGCAGATATTAATACAAATATTTGATGATTTAAAAGTCTGATACCTGTTTTATTTATTTATGAGTTATCACTAAAATTATGTTAATGTAGTTTAAAAAACAATCAGCTATTATAAATGCCAATACCAATAATTTGGAAAATGCCTAATATCGGCCGATAATATCGACCCGCCAATATATCGGTCGGGCTCTAACTCAAGTAGTCAAACTGTTATTAATATTAATAGTAAACCTGGGGTGTTGAGAAGGTCCTCAGATCTCGGGGCAGTTGCACACATGATGTTGCACCAACAAGTGAGGTTGTAAAAACAGAATATGATCTCTAAATTGTAGATTGGGAATCAATCTAACATCTATTAGGACTAAATCACTTTAAATTTAAAAGTGAGGTTATGATTAGGATGTAGTTTAGGATCCCTCATTAAGAAACAATAATCAGAATAAAGCAAGAAACTGTGTTTATGCATTAAAGCTGGTGCTGAAAGCAGCATGGCGGCAGCCCTGTGACGTAAAGCACAGTGAATTTCACTGATGTATCCCTGTGGTTGGAGTACAGAGTGTGGCTCAGCCTACAAGGATTATGTTTGCTGGACTTGGCCCACTCTCTCCTCCTCTTTGGCCTACTTTTCATTGAATCATGCAGAGAAAGGCAGAACAAGAGCTCTCTCTTGCTCTCTCTCTCTCTCTCTCTCTCTCTCTCTATATATATATATATATATATATATATATATATACATATACTGCAGGAATGCAGGGACAGATGGAGCCAGTGGGAAAGGGGAAGTGGGGGCATTGGACAGAAAAAGGGACAAAGCGAGATCTACAGTATGATAAAATAAATTTCATCCCTAAATGAGAATTATTAAGTGCTTTTTTGTCATTTGTGTTGCTGTTCAGTGTGTCCTCCAAGCCATTTTTTATGATTAACAATTTGTATTGATGTTTTAACTAAACATACAATTTACAACATTAACACATACCCCACCCCAAACCAATGTTTGTCATCACCTCCTACCCAGACAAAAATCAAGAAAAGATGACAGTTATCATAACATTCAAACAACACAACAGAAACAGAAAAGACAGTAAACTGTAAATCAAGTAAACATGTGTATATGTGACAACAATAAGCATGTAAAACATGTCTCTCCACAGCACATAGCTTCCTAGGAGCTCTACAGAAGGCTTAAGTCCTTTTCCCATTTCCTAGTGTAGACATTCAATCTGTCAAACCGTTTCTATGACATTATTTCAAACGCCACCACTCTAGCCATCTCACAAGCCCACTCCTGGATTGACGGCACGCCTTTGTTCTTCCATCCTCTTAAAATAATCTGTCTGTGGCTATCATTAAACTGTTCTGGACCCTGGACATATCCTTCTGTTTATCCATACTGTTTTGGATTGACCCAACTCCCAGAACAAATCATCTTGGGCTGGATGGAACCTGGGTCCCTGCAATCTGACATAGGTTATCATGTATGTATGTCCAAAACTCCTGGACCTTATCACAGGACCAGAGGACATGGAGTAATGGGCCATCCACTGTCTTACATTTCCAACAATTTGGTGTGTCTTTCAGACCAATTCTAAGCAATCTGGTGGTAGTCCAATAGATACAATGCATAATCTTGAACTGAATTGAGAACACAACTGGATCCAAAACCTTCATGGCATTTTAAGTCACAGCAACATATTGTGTCCAGTTAGTTGTGGTCGAATTGCAGATAGTCAGGAGCTGCCATGACCCATGTCTAGTCATGAAAGCAGGGCAACATAAACTCATGGACCCCCGCCGGCCCACACTGTCCCCATTTCCCTGCTCCAGCTCACATTAGGAGCTCCAACCAATGCATTTTAAATGCACAACTGCAGCACTGCCTTTCATTATTAACACATACATTAACTTGTGTCTTTTAAGCTCTCCTTTTTCTGATCATGTTATATTTCATCATATCCATCCGCATACAGGCAGAAAGGTGGTAAATTCAATTCTCAGGTCTATTTGATCTCAGTATTGTCTGCAGAGTTGATAGGTCGCCAGGTAGAAGGTGTACCGTTAGGACTGAGTTTCCTGTCTGTCTCTCATTATTGAATACAAAAGCAGAAAGGCTGTGTAGTGCTGAGTATCAATACATGCTTATTTTGCATTAAGGGTACAAGTATCAACCTGCCCATTAAACCTACAGAAAATATAATCTGTCTCCACATACTGGAATATTGCATTAATAAATACATATACACTGCGGTCAACTTCAAAAATATATAGTGTATAAATATAAATACTAATGTTTAGTGTATAAATATCATGTCTGTGATTATTTGTCATTTGTATTATTATTTTTTCAGCATCAGACAATACTAATTAATTAAATTCAGCACCATCATTAACAGAATTATAATTAATAATCTTTTATTCCAAAGAGTTTACATCGTTCACCTGAATTAATACCCAACTGTGGAACTCCTTTAATGGCTCTTACAGATTTATCTCCAGGGACCTGTACAAAAATGTTTAGAACAAGTTTTAGAGTCACACTCTTCTGACGGCGCTTTACTAATATGCTCCACCTCACCAATGTTGTAAAGAAAACCGCCATTTGCAAAAAAAATAATGTATCATGTGTATAATGTGTCAAAAATAATCTGCTGGGAGAGTATGTCTGAGATGGGTGGCATTTGTAATTAGAGCCCGACCGATATATCGGCCAATATTAGGCATTCCCCGAACTATCGGTATCAGCATTTATAATGGCTGATTTGTTTTTTAACATTCATTCATCAGAATCATTTATAATGACGAATGATTCTGATAAATGAATATATAAAAATAAAATAAAAACGGACGGTCAACCATGTTATGAGCTTTGCCGTTGCATAGTTTGTCCACCAGAGGACGCTCTGCAACGTCCCTGTTGGCAACACTCTATTATTTGTTTTGTTAATTGTGTCTTTGTTCAAAAGACTTTAAGTTTCATATTTTAAGTCTATATTTTAAGGCTTTTTAATTATCAGAAGTTTAATATATTTTGATGTTCCTCTGTTCTGTTGTGACAGTAAAACCAATTATCATATTATTTTAGTGAGAATTCATAAATAAATACAAATAACTAATGCTAGGGAAATCTGTTTCTGGAGTTCTTTTCATATATATCGTAATATCGGATTTTTAAATAACCACATATTTGTATCTGTATCGGCCTTAAACATCGGTCGGGCTCTATTAGTGATATGAGGTCATGTAGCCTATAGGCTGCTTAACAGACTGGGAAGAGAAATGATACTGCTCAAATAATATGTAATCCAAAAATTAAAATGTCAGGGCTTCAATATCATCTCCCGACGTATAACACAGTGTAAAGCAAAGCAACTTCATCAACGGGATTGTCGACAAAAGGGAAGTTTTATAGTTTGCCTAACACGGTTAATAAGCCAACCCTGTTTTTTATTCATGCAGATAACATACTGCGCTAAAATGCACCTGATACAGACTGATTGAATGAATGAGGATATGAAAGAGCGCTGAGTCAGATTTGGGAGACTGAGAGAAGAAAACTTGCTCCCAACCAGGTTAGCTTCACAGGCTCAGTTACCATATAACTGACTCTTAGGTGAAGTTACCTTCCTTTCTGAAACAGAAAACCCTTTTCCTGAGTTTCCCTCGGCTCAGGGTCAACAAACTCAGAGTTTTCACTAAACCTGCTTATTGAAACAGGGCTGTGTAAAGGGGTTGTTTTCAGAAAACGTACAAAATTTGGGGATGCCGCACAGGTTAGACGGTCAGAAAGGATGTTGCAGAAGCTGGTTTACAACAAGCGGTTTGTTTTCAACATACCGTAGCAGAGATGACCTAATAAAAATATTATTTTTAGTTGCATTATTGGAAATATTGGATCCGGTGTTTTGAGAATTGACTAGGAAATAGAATGATGTCTCTGCTCCTTCACTATAAACACTCATCTGAGTCCTTTCATTTTGTGGAAGTAGAATACTAAATCACTGGAGTACTCCTTTAACCAAGACGTGTTCAGTATGAACGTCATGAAAGTATAGGGCTTATTATTTTCTATTGATTCATTTGAAAATTGAAAAAAACTAAAACCAGAGAATGTTTGGTCATTGAATTGAATAATCAATTATAAAATAGTTGCCATTCATTTTCTGTTGATAAACCAATTGATTCACCTACTAATAGTTTCAGCTCCTTCAGGAAAATAACGGCAATTGCCATTTTGTGTCGACCAATGACCCACCACGTTAAGTGTGAATGCTACACTTGTGGTTTCTGTTCTCAGCGTGTTGTGAATTCCTTCTGCTCTGTTTGTGGCCTAACAGTTACAGTTATGCATAGGCTCATTGAACTGGGCAAATTGTGTTTGTTCAGTTGTGCGTCTAAGGAGTGGATAGGCAGGCAATACAAGCACCACAATGAAACAACTGTTACCTAAAAGTCTTTTGTAATTAGATTTATGAAGATGGAAGCCGTCCGTGATAATCCAAGAGCTCTGAATTGTAGCCACTCACATCTGTAATAATCTCTTCCTTCAGCTAGAGGCTTTGCTCAGCAGCAGCAAACTGTCAGGAAATGGTGAATAATTAAAGATGTGTTACATACACAGTTCTAGCAGCCTGGTTTCACTTGACATGGTTTGAACTTGGTGTTGGGGAGATGGCACGGAGATTATGGACCTCACTCAGTGGCTTCTGCACCCTAAATGCTGTTAACCGTCAACATTGTGGAGTCCTAAAGCTTCCAGGGCTCCATCATGTCTAAGGATCTCAAGCCGGAGATGAAGATCAGCTCCCTCGTCAAAAAAGCCCAGCAGATGATTTACTTCCTGTGGCAGCTGTAGACGTTCAACCTGTCAATAACAATGCTGGCTCACTTTTACACTGGCATCATTGAGTCCATCCTCATGCTGCCACTGCTAAGGACAAGGGCAGAGTGCAGAGTATCGTCTGCTGTGCTGAGAAAGCAGGTGATTGGCTGCAATCCGCTTTATCTCCAGGACGCTGAGTCTGCGATCCATTAGGACCAAGACCTCAAGACATAAAAACAGTTTCTTCCCCTCTGTAATCAGCCTCAGCAACAAGGCCCCGGACCCCCACTGACCTTGACTCTTTGGGCCCTATCTTGCACCCAGTCCAATTGACTTTGTACACCGACACATGTATTGTTCCTAATTTGCACCCAAAGCACAGCTTCCCTCCACAGACTCACATTTGTAAATTAGGGAATGAACTTGCGCTTGCAGTTTCAGAAAGAATTCCGCCACAGACCAGGAAAAACCTAGTCTAAAGTCAGCGGCGCGTTATTCAGATGCTGTTTTAAGGGCGCATGCTTGGCCGTATGGTGTACACTGCACATATACTTCTCTCATCTCACGGACCCAGCAGTTCCTACATTTGCAAACCATACATAAAAACAAGGAAAGTCATAATAATAACAATAATAATAATAATGTACACTTTAATAATCCCACAAGGAAAATTCTTTTTCACTCTGTTGTTTGTGACACACATTCCACACAGGCCTGAAATACACTATTGAGAGTGAGGCTGTGTGTGTGTGTGTGTGTCTTTGTGTGACTGTGTGTGTGTGACTGTGATGATGCAGCAGGGACATAGCAGGGCCTGCAGCGCTCCGTTTGCCCCTTGGCGAGATGATCCGGGGTGAGCAGCTCGTCATGGAGGGGGTACAGGGGATGTTCTATGATGGCTTATATTTCATCCTGCTCTAAAAGCATTAGAAGTACAATCAGTGATAAAATCAATTGACAAATAAGCGGACAGTTCTACAGAGAGACACAGAAACCAACAGAGCATGGCGACATTCACAGAGACTAAGACGATGGCGGGTACCCTCAGCATAACACTGACCTGCTACTGTTGACAGGTTTGATTACTGAGAGAGCAGGCTCTTCATGTTGTGCAGAAGGAATGCCAGCTGAGACAGTTTCTTATTAGATCAACTACTTCTTTAACCTTTTGATTTTTGTCCCCTGCAGAAGTACTGATGGATTCAACAACAGCAACAGCAGAGCTGGGCTGGACCATCTACCCATCACAGGGGGTGAGTGGAACAAACCAACACACTGTGAACAATAATACACAATGTGACAGGGGCTGTGTCGACTTCACTACAAACGATGAGCGTCTGCTGATATACAGCTGGACAGCCAGACACATCAGTCTCTTTTGGATGAAACATCTCAAATGAAAGAACAATGACTGCGCTTACAGGCACATATTACCTATTTTTGCCTTTATTCCAAAAAAAGGCGATATTTTGACTGAGCCGTTTACATGGCTAATGAAAGTGAATATAACGTTTACATGTAGTCATGCAAAACAGGACTTTTGCAAAGTTTACGAGCGGTGGAAGACTTGTTGGAGCGTGCAAACGAAGTGTCTCTCTTTCTTTTATACAACCACCATCTTGATTTTATCTTGATATATCCAAAAGCCTGTTGATATCCAAGTCTTTGAGAATGTTTCAAAGTAGCTGTGTTTCTCCTTCTTGCAATCTGGCGGCTGGTTGTTTTTGTGTACAGCAACCGTAGCAACGCACAGAGCTGACAAAAGCCGTAAAGAGACAAAGGTTTTAAACTGGCCATAAAGTGGGGTAAAAACCTTGATTAAGACTCATATTGTGAATGAGCTGAATACATGTACATATAAAGGATGCCTCTAAAACCTAAGTTATACTGGCATGTCACAAGTCCTAATTGTAAAAATCCAATATTTGGAAAAAAGGCCTTATTCAGAATATCCAACTATAGTTATGCTGTCTACATAACCTGAGAGAGAGAGAGAGAGAGAGAGAGAGAGAGAGAAAAAGGGGTCGATGCGCTCAGAGCAGACAGCTGACGGCAAGACTGTACAAAGATATGAATAACCATATTATGTGTGTAATGCAAAAATTAGAGCCAATATAGGCATTTCCATATCAATCGGTATCTGCATTAAAAATTGAGGATAAAACAAACAAACAAAAAGTTTCTGATGAAGTGATATTTAAAAATTAAAATAAAAACGGAAGGACAACCATGTTATAAGTGTTGGCATTGCATAGTTTGTCCACTAGAGGGCGCTCTACACTTGTTGGCAACACTGATTATTATTTTTGTTATTGTGTTTTTGTTCAAAGGACTTTAAGTTTAATATCTTAAGTTTGTATTTTATTGCATTTTATTTATCAGAAGTTTAATATATTTTGATGTTCTTCTGTTCTGTTGTGACAGTAAAACCAATTATCATATTATTTTAGTGAGAACTCATACAAATAATGCTAGGGAAATCTGTTTCTGGAGTTCTTTTCATATATATCAGAATATCTGATTTTTAAATAACCAAATATTTGTATCTGTATTGGCCTTAAACATCGGTCGGTTGTTATTGTGTTTTTGTTCAAAGGACTTTAAGTTTAATATCTTATGTTTGTATTTTTATACATTTTATTTATCAGAACTTTAATAAATTTTGATGTTGCTGCTGTTCTGTTGTAACAATAAAAGAAATGATCATCCTTCTATTTAAATGAGAACTCATAAATAACTGCAAATAACTATAATGTTAGGTCATCTGTTTATGTTTTGTTACCCGTTTCTGGATTTTAAAAATATATATATATATCCTACATCACAGCATCACCTTTATCAGTCACAGCATCACCTTTATCAGTCAGGCTTAAGTAAAAATCCTATCCAGAATATAACAAGGGATAAGTCTCATAACCGAATGAACAATGTCCATGTGAACACACAATTCAAACAACATGAAGGCTGCGTGGTTGAAGCGATTTTGCCCATCTGGTAGGTCGGGCCATGAAAATCAACATCCTGATCAATAGTGGATGGGATCTGATGCATCTTAATTAGGAAATATAAATGACAATCTCCAAAATGTGAACATGGCAGAGAGCATAGATAACTTAATTATTTTAATGTATAAAAGGTAGGCCAGGAATACATTTAACTAGATTAGTATTTTTCACCTGAGAAGTAAATTGAACAATTATTTTGTCCAAAAGCTCAACATTTTTTGTACACCATGTGCAAATGCCTTTATCTACAAGATGATATACTACGGTATATGAATTTATTTTATATTAACTTCCAAAAATAGTGCATCACCATCTTCATTATATCCCGCAATGGTTCCCCAACTGGTCTGGCCTTGGATTCAATTTTCTCCTCAGGCATTAAGTCATGATCCAAACCATGGCTAACTTACACCCACACCATTTACTCAACTGCTCCAGAGACAGGAACACATGGCCCGCTCCACATTCATATTTGGCTTAGGCTACATTCAGACTGTAGGCCAACGTAACCCAAATCTGAATTATTTGGTTAATCAGATTTTTTTCATGATAGTGTGGAACAGCCAAAGTCACATGGCATACCATCTCTTCTAGTTTCGATTTGGGCCATTTTCATATGTGGTCCATATCGAATAAAGGTTGGATTTATTTATTTTTTTAATGCGACCTCAATCTGAATGGTCAGTTTGGAATTTATGCAACCCTGACATCACTCTAGAGTGATTCTGTGCTTTTCCATAGACTTTACATGTTGGTTAAAAAGTATGTCAATTTACCATTCCAAACTATTAAATAGTCCTCGTGTTTTAAAAATTGTAAAATGCACTAATAACAGAATCCAGAGTTTTAAAGCGCCCATATTATGAAAGAAAATCACTTTTTCTGAGATTTGGGTGTTATTTTGTGTCTCGGGTATTTACGCACGCATACAAACTATCCTTGCTGTTTGGAGTGAGATACGGTTTCTGAATGTCCTCTTCCTTCAGTCTCCGGCCGGCTCAGCTGTTCAAAATCTCTACGGCTTTCTACGTCACTAGCCGAGACGAGGTGACTAACTGTAACATGCTGACCCGTTCTCAATGGCAAAACACTGCTCCAACAGCGACTAGTTAACCATGATCTCCAAAAGAACTACTTCCATGTCCCTGTTCTGCAGGTGACACTGAATTTACAATGGTGGAATGTTTAATGGTGACTTTGTTCAGTGCCGCTCGTCCAGAAGAAGTCTCCCAGCCTGCCTTGTACTGACCAAAGTTGGAGAAAGAGTTATCTAGCTGATGGGATCCTACCTAACTACTGAGCATGTGTGACTGCCAACAAAGATAGAGGATTGAAGATTGAAGTGAGATGTCTCACTCTGTTGCTAAAACAGAGACCTACACACACAGGGTGAAAACAGGATCTGCAGCAATGTGCGGTACAACAAAAAATTGTGTTTTGGTTTTTTGAAAATTAAACCATGTAAACCTATTCTGGTACAACCTTAAAATACAATTGTGAACCTCAAAATGAGCAGAATATGGGTGCTTTAACTAGGCATGATGGACGTGCATGATGATAAGATAAGAACGCTTTTATTCATTCCACGGTGGGGAAATTCCTGTGCTACAGCAGCTCAAAACAAAAATAAATAAAAGAAAACGCACACACATCAGAATAACACTAATACAAATTAAGTAGAAATTGAATTATTTCTAATAATTATAGTAATAATGCAAGCAGACCCAAAAATATTTTTGACCAAATACCTCAACATCAATCCCGCAGCAATATTGTACTGTTGAATATTGGTGCTGTCACAAAATATTTACACAATGAGATTTTGGATAAGTAATCATCAGTAATGTGGATATAATGACTGAATAAAATAAGTACAACAGTCTGGAAGTTCAGAGACAGTAATGCAGCCTTTAAAACCAGGAAAAGACAACAATTACGCCATATTAAAATTTCCAAAATCTAAGACGATATCTAGTCTCATACTACATAATCAATATAATATCAATATATTGCCCAGCTCTACATTCTATTAATCTTTTGTGCATGCAGGTCACTTTCAAGCCGTGCCCAGTTCGGGGCAACATTTAAAAAAAATAATGAGAACAGTTAGTTAAAAATAAATAAAAATAATATTGGAATTGAGCATTAAGGGCTGCAGTTTAAACGTAGCCATACACACAGCAAGTTTTCATGGGCTCTAGTCCTGCATTTATTCATGCCTGTGCTGTCTGTTTATTCACTCCAGACAGCCAGTGTACCAAGTGTACAGACCTTAGCTGTAAGCTCTGTGTGCGTGTGTGTATGTGTGTGTTTGGATGTGGGGGGAGGGGGTGCTTGTTTACAGTTCTCTATTATCCTTCCATTCTTTCGTCTTTGTATGTTTTTGACCAACGAGCTGTTATTATGTTGTAGGTTGGAGTATTGCTCCTAAGAATAACGGTTACTGGGTGACTGTTTTTGCACATTTTTTGTATGTCACTGAATAAATTGTTTTCTTTCTTTTCTCTCTTCTAGTGGGAAGAGGTTAGTGGCTATGATGAAAACATGAACACCATCCGAACATACCAGGTGTGCAACGTCTTCGATAGCAGTCAGAACAACTGGGTACGCACCAAATACATCCGCCGCCGTGGGGCTCAGCGCATCCATGTCCAGATGAAGTTCTCAGTACGTGACTGTAGTTCCATACCCAATGTCCCTGGCTCTTGCAAGGAGACCTTCAACCTGTATTACTATGAGTCTGACTCGGACACAGCCACTAAATCGTCCCCACCCTGGATGGAGAACCCCTGGGTAAAAGTGGACACTATAGCGGCTGACGAGAGCTTCTCCCAGGTTGATCTTGGTGGCCGCATCATGAACATCAACAGTGAAATTCGAAGCTTTGGACCTGTTTCGCGCAACGGCTTCTACCTCGCTTTCCAGGATTATGGCGCCTGCATGTCACTCATCGCTGTTCGAGTCTTCTACAGGAAATGTCTCAGTGTTATACACAACGGGGCCATCTTCTCCGAGACTCTGTCTGGGGCAGAGAGCACCTCTCTGGTGGCAGCCAGAGGGGTGTGTGTTCCTAATGGGGAAGAGGTGGATGTACCCATCAAGCTGTACTGTAACGGGGATGGCGAGTGGATGGTACCCATCGGGCGCTGCATGTGCAAAGCCGGGTATGAGGCGATAGAGAACGGTACAGTCTGCAGAGGTAAGGAGCTCTACTACACCACACCTGTGTTTTGTTTTCTGGATTTCTTGTCGTAGAAGATTGCATATGCCCTTTGATATGAAATGTAGCCTAATGAACACAGTAGTTATTGTTTTATCATCATTAGCTGTCTTCTTTTCTATATTCAAGAGATTATCCAGGAAAAAAACATACGTTTCTCTTCAATTCAACTTTGCACAGGAGGATGGATAGCCCATTAAATGAATGTGGGATTTCTTGTGTGTCCAATTATTTCTAGGTGCGAGTACTTGTGAAATCTACATGTAACATTTAATATAATGCACCGTACGAAATAAAATGTCTCTGTTCTCAGCTGAGGGGGACACATTAACTCTGTTGTGTTTACCCGTTGCACATTAGCCTAGCAGCTAGAAGAGCTTTTGTTTTGCTTACAGCTTAATCCTGACAACACCACACAGTTTGGTAGCCTATAACAGAGCAGCTTACATTGGTAGAGAGAGCATTCTGAACTGTCTGTGGAATAGATCAGCGGAGAACATACCTGCCAACACTCCAGTTCTTCCCAAGTTTCTCCCGTTTTTTAGCCCTATCTCCCTCCCGGTTTCTTATTTTGAAATTTACGTAATTTGCGTGGCCCAAACTCCGATAAAAATGGCAAGTTAAGGCGGTGTTCCCGCAAAGAAATTATAATATACTTTAGCTGTAAATTTCAACAGTGTGGGGTGCACCAATTTACATGCATCTTACCTAGTCATATCGACAACCGCCACGCTTTTTGTAATGTGTTGCATTGATTTGAACCCTTATGTTGCCCTCCTTTTTTTTTTTGTTGACTTTTTTAGTTTTCACTAACACCACCTTACTACCACTAGTTTTACACTACTTTTGGAATTCATGGTCAATAACACTTATTTATATAGAATTATAGCTAATATTTGAGTTAGAAGATCAGAAATTATGAATTATTTTGACTAATAGTTAAGATCAGAGGAACGCACAGATGAGTTTAGTCAGGAATGAAAGTGATCAATTGTATTTGCAAAGAGTGTTGTATGGGGTCCAATTAATTTTTGATGTAATTTTGTTGAAAAGAAACCCATATTTTAGATACAGACATTTTTTAAAGGGGTCAAATTTGACCTGAGGACAACAGGAGGGTTAGTGTAGTGCTAGCTTGCTACTAGCTAATAGTTAAATACATCCATTGTTTGTTTTGATAAGCATTACTAATTAATACATGCCAAAGTGAAGTGTTATGATTGACATTGTTGTTGACTGTTGATATCAATGCCTGCAGGCTAACCTTTAGTAGCTAGTGCTAGTTGGTGTTAGCAACCGGTAGCAACATACACTTTCATGAGCTTCTCTCTTGTGTCTCTTACAAGTATAGTTCGTTCTCCTAATACATCCACGGTGTACGTGGCAAACTCATGCACTTGTCATATTATTGCATAAAATACATGTAAAATATATTAAAGAATGTGTTTTTGTTGTTACAAATTATTTGCATGCTTATTTAAATAAACAATAGATGTATTTAGACAAGTCACAAGTCGAGTCATACAAAAGTTTCCATTTTTAAACAAGCTAAAGACAGTGGTTATGAACTGCTGGAGTTTATTTGCCTTTTTTCCTACTCAATATTCAAAATACATTGCATCCCAGCCACATACATCTGAACAGATTAAATGTATACCACGGCTGCCAACTCTCACGCATTGGCCGTGAGACACACGCATTTGACCGGTTTCACACGCTCACACGCCACACCCCCGATTTCTCACGCTGAAGTGTCAACCCGGTCGGTCAAATTTCTGAAAGACGAGTTTATCTATAGATCTACCTGTTGAGCCACTCGTGATCGACTAGTTGTGCTTTCAGAGACTGTGAGGGGGTTCAAGAGCGCTCCCCGGCTTCAGGTATGAGCTCTGAGTATCACAGACCGTCCGTTGCTTTGTGTCCTCTCTCTCTGTAACAACAGAGGTGAGCAGCGCGCCTGGTAGCGTAGCAACTTCAGTTCATGTAAGTGGACCCGCTCTGCTGTGGGGGGGCAGTGACGCGTTGCATCTGTGCGTAGACCTCTGATAATGAGCAGCATACAGCCACCTCTAAACTCTGTCAGAGACCAGAGACCCGAATGGGCCTCTGTGTCTGTGTGACGGTCTGAGTGAGATATTGCCATATCAGCCGAGCAATAACATGCACAGCAGACTACATTACAACTCTCCAGATCTCGGACAACAGAGATGGGAGGAGTTATATTTAGAATGTGCACAAAGTTGTAAACATGAGAAATCTGGTGAAACACATCTGAGCTATACTATACTATATATACGATACTGCAACGTTGGGCCACTATTGTGCTTCTCTAACCTCTGTGCATCTCTGAATGTAACTGTAAATAATTTATTCAATGATTCATAAAATGAACATTAGTCTTTATTTTCCCAAAAAAGTGAACACAGTAAGTGGGTTCCAGAGGATGAGGGCCAAACATTACTGAACATTGGCTCAAAGGTTAAAGGATTAGAATTTATGTAACTCAGTGGTTCTCCTTCTTTAAAATGTCAGTGTTCTTAGTTGATCCCTCAACATTAATTTAACTTTGGGTGCCTGGTCCCTACAACAGGCAGGGACCCCTGGACCTGTTCACCACAGACCCAAATCTTCTCAGCTGTTGCTGAAATATGCTACTGTCTCTTCATGTGGCTCATTATGTTTGGCACATTGTCTGGCTCATTTCTCATATCATAAGAAATTAATAATGTAAATGCTAAATGCCCTAAAACCTATTGACACTACAACAATGCAAAGGCTCTTAACCCTACAGTTTTGCACATATCATGTAACACTTGGTTTCTAAATTGTTTTGCAAAAAAACTCTCCAGAAAGTGCCATTTAATGGTTTATTTTTCAAAATGTTTTCCTGGGGGGCATACCCCCAGACCCCCCTAGGGAGAGCCCCATCCCCCCCCACATATAACAAATCCCAATTTAAACCCTGAAGGATAATGACCCAAAGAAATTGCTTTGTACACGGCAAAATATGGGGCTGCCCCCCGAAATCTCACTCCAAGGATTTGGTGAAAGTTGGCAGCTCTGGTATACAGATAAGAAATCACAGCCTAAAACTGATATTAGGCCAACAATAAACCAACATACATCTTTGTTCAATATGCCTCAAACATGACATCAAATCATGAAATTCATTTAAAGATTTAAAGTATCATGGTTTCTAAGTCAAACAATATTCTTCAAACATGCCTCACTTTCATTTGTCAGAAACACATCCTTTAACATTTGCTTCTCTTAAATGTGCCCTGCCACATGTATTTCATTACTTTGTGGTAATCTCTAAGTTCTACTGTGGACTCTGTAACATTGTTGTGAAAAAACTACCTTGATTACCTTGTTTCAAGACATTCTAGCGTGGTGAAGAAAGCCTGCAGGAAGACTCATCTCCATTTGTGTCAGTTCTCATTAATATTCAATGGGCTAAGCTGCGCACACATCCTCAAGCAAGAATATGTCTTGTGCACTAACAAAAAAAAAAGTATAGTCTCTGAGTTCAAAATTCTCCAATTCTAATTCCAAGCCTAAAATCTTTCTCATCCTCTGTAATTTGAGAGAGGCTCTGGGGACCCTCTGTGTTGCCATCTTCGTTTAGTCCCAAACTGGATCCACTATTAAGTTAAAATGCCCCTTTACAAAAAAATAGCTTATAATATTCTTTCCATATCTATAGAAAATACCTGATCATCTTCATTAGGTTCATATAATTGTCTGAATTAGTTGCACATCTGCTTCAGCTTGGCCATCTTGTCCGACAAAGCTGCAGCTTTGCCAGTGTGCATGTGCTTCTTGATAAAACTCTGGCGCGAGGGACATTTGCAACTAAACACAAATTCAGACTCTTAGGGGCAGATTTTGCCAGATTTTGCTCTGTCTCTGTGCCACAGGGCAGCTCAGTCAAAGAACTGCAGGGAGACCCCCACCGCCCTGGGAGGCTGCAAGTTGTCATGATACACAGGAAGGATTCAGATTCGGACACCAACGGTTGAGTGAACAGGCAGAATTTATTTAAGTGACAGGGAGAGCCAAAGGATTGGGGATATGGTGGTGAATTCCAGGCTTGAAGAGAATCAGACAATAGTGTGTCAGGGAGCAGTCAGGGCGGACAGACAGGCTGGCGGGCAAAGAGCAAACAGGCAGGCAGGTAGAAAGCAGGCAGGCAGGCAGGCAGGCAGCGAATTTGCACCCTGAATGCACTGTGACAGACGTAGAACAGAACGTTAGTAAATATCACAAAAGTACTCAACAAAATTTACAGAGTGACCGGAGCAAAATATCAAGAGAGGTAAACTGACGATCTGGCGACAAGTTAGAGCTAAACAGAGATGGGAAGTGCCAAAGTAAAAATACTTTGTTACTGTACTCAAGTAGATTTTTCAGATAATTTTACTTTACTATTTATTTTTGTGGCGCCTTTTTACTTCTACGTACACTTTAACACAAATATCGGTACTTTCTGCTCCTTACATTTTACAAAATTGGCTCGTTACTTTAGTTTGGCACAAGAGGTTGTCATGTCGGAGAATAGCGCGGACACGCGCCTCACACCGCAAGCGGGTGCACACGCCACACGGAGAAAAAAGTGAAAAGAAAAGAGACTAGCTGTCCGGAGGATAATCAGCTAAGATTGTGTGTGTGCCTCTTTGAGAACTGTAAGTCGTATAACTCATGTTGTCAGTTCACTTAAGCCTGTCATTGGTCTATAGTTCTTGCACATTTAAAGTAAGTTACCTAGTGGTTTTGGTGTGTTCTTCACCTGTTAGCTAGGCTGTAGGTTGATCTTAATGAAGCATCAACAGTTTCACTAGCTTTATTCGCATGAGCTTTTTTGTTTTTTTTTCACCGAACTTCAGATACTGTAATTCAATTGACAAGTGGATGGAAACTTAGCCAGAGAGAAGTTGTCTCCGTCTGTGTTTTAACAGACACACCTGGGGTGAAGTTGGAAACCAGAATCAGCTTTAAGACAGTCTAATCTAGTCTTTAAAAGAAGATTAAAAATAGAAACTGGATCCGTGATTTCTCTCAAAACCACAATTGAATTCATATCTTGCTAGTGAGTCAAAATCTTATTAACCTGGGACTCCAGGTTAATAAGATTCTGTCACAATAATCATATATGTTATGTTTTAATCCTATTGGGAGACATCCATTTAAAATGTAGCCATTGCCATATAAAGAGCCTTTTCTCCATGTTCACTGAAGTTTCTCAGCGTGCTCTCTAGTAACATTTGTGTGTACCAGATGGCTTTGCATAAAAAATGGGTGTCATTCATAAGGCTACTTTTACTTTTATACTTTAATACTAAATTTTATACTTTTATACTAAATTTCCAAGCCTGTTCTTTCACTTTTACTTGATTAAAGACGTTTAATCAGTACTGCCACTTTTACCAGAGTATTTTTTTAGAACAAGTGCCTGTACTTCTACTTAAGTACGGAAAGTGAGTACTTTTGCCATCTCTGGAGCTGAACCATAGTATTTCAATGCTAGCGTGATGAGTAGTGAGCCACAAGTGCGACGCGCTGCAGGTGGTGATCAGCCATGATCGGACATGCCTCCACAAACACACACAAAGGACTAAACAGACAAGACTGACAGAAACAGTAGGGAGGGGAAAAACTGGGAACACAAGGAAGGGATGACAGAGCGAAGCAAAACCTCAACACAAGCACAGGGTACTGGGTGACGATACGGACAATGAGCTGGGAAGTGCGGGCTTTGGGTCGCTGGACAGTAGTGCGGGCTCTGGGTCACTGGACAGTAGTGCGGCCTCTGGGTTGTTGGACAGCAGCGCAGGCTCTGGGGCGCTGGACTTTTAGGCAGAAACTTCCGACAGACCCAGGCTCTTGATGGTCTGCCGGTGCCGTTTGGGACACAGAGACACTTATGCAGATATACAGATATAGAGAAATATGATTTATAATAATTAAAGGAGTTGGTTTGATGAACAGTGGGAACAGTGGGAACAATAGTAACAATCACAATGGCACAGCAGGGCAAAGCAGGGCGCTAAGCAGAACCGCGGCAGCACACCAAGGCTAACTTTAGCGTGCCTGGAGGATTTATGGTTAACATAACAGACTGAGATTGATCTGATAAGTAGGACTCAAACCAGCTTTGTGCGGTTCCTTCAATGCCAAATAAATGTTCTAGTCTTTGTAACAGGATGCTATGATATGCGTTTTCTGCAGCAGTAAGATATATAAAGACAAGAACGGAGGCATGTCCTTTCACCACTGCAGTCTCTGTGCTATGATGCTCTTTAAATCCTGACTGAAAATCCTCAAACTATTTTATGTAGAAAGTCACATAACTCATTACCTTCTCAAGGATGTTAAAGACAAAAGGGAGATTAAATGTAGGTCTATAGTTGGCTAAGACCTCAGGGTTAAGGTTTTTTTTTAACAAGATGTCCCATCACAGTTAGTAAAGGGTAAAGCATCTTTCACTAGCCTATTTGGGATGGGGTCTAAGAAACAGGTAATTGGTGAAGGTCAGTAAGAGAAAAGCAGTCTATATATATGTCAGGTCTTGAAGCGGTTTTTAGCATTTTAGCAATTCCTGCATTTAAAGGTAAACTGTTGTTGAATGAGGCAGGAGGTGATGGATTTATTTTATTATCATTATTATGATTTTATCATTAAAGAAGCTCAAAAAGTTGTCTCTACTCAGAACTATAGGAATAGATGGCTCATTGGAGCTGTGATTGTCTGTCAGCCTGGCTACAGTGCTGAAAAGAAACCTTGGGTTGTTCTTATTTTCTTCTATTAGTGATGAGTAATAGTCTGATTTGGCATTTCTGAGGGCCTTCCTATAGGTTGCAGACTGTCTGGCCAATCCAAACAAGATTCCTCAAAATTGATGGAACAACATTTATTTTCAAATTTTTGCGAGGTTTGTTTAATTAGCGGGTTTTGGACTTAAAGACTAAAGTTAACATTGGAGTCATGTTACATTTCAACTGTTTAGAAACGAAAGTCTGCTTCATTTTTCCTTTTCACTTGTCGTGGTTAGTTCTGCTTCTTCTTCTCCTCCTGGAAAACACGGCCACATTACATTGTGGTATACAGGAGTAAATTGCAGGGTACATCGTATTTACACTCAAATTAGCTGTGTGTTGTGGGTATTTTATAGTGGACTGTATAGTGAATTTACAGCATAGAATTTGAACACTACTATAAAATGGCAAACACACCGTGAAATGAACCGGTTTAAAAATAATACAGGAAGAATGGTACTGGGAAATACAAAACACAAAAACAAACTATGAAAAAGGAATGAGAACAATACAGCTAAACAGGAAACAGTGAACATAACACAGGTAAACAAGCAAACAGAGAATGAATTAACAAAATAAAACCACAACCCTGACAGTTATATATGGACAGTTCAGCTGAGATTGTGTGTGTGTGTGTGTTGATCTTAACCAACTGTTCTTGTTTTTATGTTGCAGACTTTTAGTATTAGTATAATAAACTTTTATTGTACAGGGAAAAATTGGTATATGTTATTTATAACTTCTGAATTCTCTCTCTTTTTAACATGAACTCTAACCCCCAGTCCAGGGACAATGCATGTAAAATAGCCTCCAGGCTAATTCTGGCACATAACTAGTGTGCTTTGTGCTTGATAAATCAACCCAAAATCAATTAAAGTACTGTCATACATTCACTGATAAAATACTACAGCTTTCTTGTTTTCTCCTGTTAGTTTCTTTCTTGTCTTTTGTAATCCCAGACTGTGTTCTTAGCTCCACATGCTCTGAAATGTTTTACGAACCTGTGGACAGCAGAACTGACAACGTCTGAATGAGACCCACATGTCACTTCAATGAGCTGACCTTTTTGAGATGCAGGTGTATAGGTTATCACGGCTAATCATATTCTCTGTGTGGAAAATTTAGAGATGAAAACCTTGTGGACATAGGATTTTAGAATGTGACAACTAACACTGATGGTTCTGATACTCAGCAGCCGACAGCCAATTACAATGAAGTTGACATTTTGGACCGTTTTTCTTTGGATGTTTTTCTCTTGTACCATGCACTTTGTTCATAAGCTTGCTAATCTCCTTCTTTTCCTCTCTCCTCTGTGCACCTTGCACCTCCCCCACTGTTGTATTTTTCCATGCAGCTTGTTTATCAGGATTCTTTAAGGCTGCACAGGGAGACCACCAATGTCTTCAATGCCCCATTAACAGCCGAACCACCAGTGAGGGAGCCACCAACTGTGTCTGTCGCAACAGCTACTACCGCGCTGACTCTGACCCTCCACAGATGCCCTGCACGAGTATGTATGCAGAAACATAAGAGCACATTCATGGAGAGCAGTGTGCCTGCTGCAAACAGCAGCTCAAATCATTTGATATGAACACCTTTTGCACAAATGCTCCAAACATTAGGCTGTTTACACATATCTCAACGCACTTAGCTTACTCTATCGGCAAAAAACACAGTCATTACACTTGCTACTGTGTTGTGTAATGATGTCATGCAGATCATTTGCGCACTGGGACGCTTAAACCTCGGCTGTCTGAACCCAACTTTACTCATTGGGGAATATTGTGTCCTCTATTATAGTCCATCAAAGTTATATTTATCATCATATATGCCACCTTGGGTCAATCGATTAATAAAATGACAAGAAGAATTCAGACGACCAATACATTTTTACATTAGATTCCTCAGTAAGCAATAACTTCTGCTTAACAAAAACATTCTGCTTGACAAAAAAATTCACTTGCACTACACCATCTTGGTTTTCTGAGTAGAATGCGCAAAGATTCTTATAAGCGACCCTTAGCTTATTAAAGCTTGTCTTTTTTAACTTGACCCACAAGGGGACAATGTAAAAAGCAGTACAATAAGCTTTGAAGAGGTTTATCTTGACAGTATCAGAACACCAGGAGAACTTCCTGGCGAGCATGTGAGCTTGTATATATAACATGCGATGCTGCCTACACATTTCCTCATCATCTGACATTTGATCTGTTAAGATGGAAAAATAAGGTCCTTATCCTCTTTCCCTCTACAGATCCTAACCAAGTTGTTTTTGGCATTATATTTCACTTATATTTAACACCATAATCTGAACATATATTACACAACTCCTGAAACCCCACACTGCTGGGATAAAAGGCCAGGATTTTTGTCTTCTGTAGGTTTCTACCATTTCCTCTAGTATATTATATATACTAATATATATATTAGTACTGTATGGGGCGCCGTTTGTAAAGCGACTCATGCTGAAAATAACGGCAACATTTTGTCACATTTAGCTTTAAATAATGTTTAAAAAACAGGTATGAAATTTTGAGGGTCACTTTCTTGCACATTTACAACAATATATGTCAACTTGGAAATATTTCAAATAGTTAAATCCAAATATTAAATGTCACACCCAAATGTTAAATGTTAAATCTAAATGTTAAATCTAAATCTAAATGTTAAATCTAAATCTAAATCTGCCTTATACACAGATCCCACAATACTTAGTACAAAGATCCTCACGGATCCAATCACACCAATCCAGTTTAACCTAACGGTGACACATTAACATTGGCAGTTATATGAACCAACCTGCATACAATTTAGTTTGGCAGTGCAGTTGGATCCACATTCTGTATATTTATCCAAGGAACAGGCCTAGCTGTGCTAGCCCCCCATCTGTGTGGCTCATAATATTGCATCACCACAGATCCTTCAGGCGAAAATTTTGTACAACTCTGCAACTTGGTTGCTCTCAGGAGTTGGGTTGGGAACCGGAGGGTCTCTAGTTCAAGTCCCCGTATGAATCAAAGTACGGAGTGTTGAGAGTGTGGTGAGATGCCACTTCA
Source organism: Etheostoma cragini (assembly GCF_013103735.1). Taxonomy (NCBI): domain Eukaryota; kingdom Metazoa; phylum Chordata; class Actinopteri; order Perciformes; family Percidae; genus Etheostoma; species Etheostoma cragini. Next base: position 3,925,256 of record NC_048413.1, on the reverse strand, counting down.
CCGCTTGGGGACTGCCAGGTGCCCGTGAGCAAGGCACCGTACCCCCCCCCCAAACGCTCAGGGGCGCTGGTCCAGCACTGGGAGCCCACCCACTCTGACATCTCTCCATTTGTGCATGAATTGGTCATGAGCATGTGTGTGTATTTCAGGCCTGTGTGTAGTGATTTCTAACAAACACTGGGGCCACACTGGGGCTCAATAAACAGTATAAATTATAAATTACATCGGAAGGAATAAGCACATCAGGGCTGTATTTTCAAAAAGGTGGCCAGCCCTAAGAAAATGCTCATTGAATGTTTAACAGATATCTTGTTAATCAGAAATTACACAGTCACATAATTTTATATGGACGTGAGACACTAGGATTACCTATTACGGATGTCACAGCTTTCCAAAACATGCATTTGAAGACAAAGAGGCCATACGATTTAGATAATAACTGGTCTTCTCCTTCCTTACGGCTGCAGTGCCCTTGTTTCAAGCTTGTCTAAAAGAGAGCCAGGAGCTAGGATCTACTGATTTTCTGGATATTGAGTTTCTCGAAAACATAAGGTGGTCAGTTCTGGGATTAAACCATGGTGTTATTATATCCTTAATTCTAATCGTTTTGAATTGAGCATGGCTATTAACAATAGAATTGTCACATTCTGTCCCTGTGTCCAGGTATTGTTTGGAGTTAGATTCACATCGGGTTTTTTTCTCCATTTTCTGTTTTATTTTGACGTGTTTCTGTTCCCCCTATTGTTTTGTTTCACTTCTAGTTGTTTATTTTCCCGCCACTGTGATTACCTGTTCCTGCCCTAATGTGTTACACCTGTGTCTCATTGTTTCCCCTGTCTAGTGTATTTAAGTCCAGTCTTCCCCTCACCCCAGTGTGAGATCATCTGCTTCCCTTTGTCCTGTTATTCTGAGTTCCTGTTGTTTCCCTAGATTTGGACCATTACCTGTATTTTTGGATTTCCCTTTACCTGCCGATAGCTTGCTAAATAAACTTTTGCTTTATACATACCTGAGTTGTGTATTGTTGGTACATCCTTCTGTGTGCATTAATAGAATTAAAAGTAACTAAGTAGCTCTAATCCAGAACTATCTCCGGAGTCCGGAGGCAGTTGCAAGGCACCGACGGGCCCGAAGGGCTGCAGCCTCTGCCGTAACAGAGGCAAAGCAGCGGGTGTGGGAGAAGTTCGGAGAAGACATGGAGAAGGACTTTCGTTTGGCACCAAGGTTTTCTGGAAAACCGTTCGCCACCTCAGGAGGGGGAAGCGAGGAATCATCCAAGCTGTTTACAGTAAGGGTGGGACTTTGTTGACCTCAACTGGGGAGGTAATAGAGCGGTGGAAGGAGCACTTTGAGGAACTCCTAAATCCAGCGGACACACCCTCTGTGGTAGAGGCAGAGCTGGAGGATGATGGGGCATTGTCGTCAATTTCCCTGGTGGAAGTCGCTGAGGTAGTCAAACAACTCCACAGCGGCAAAGCCCCAGGGATTGATGAGATCCGTCCAGAAATGCTGAAAGCTCTGGGTGTGGAGGGGCTGTCTTGGTCGACACGCCTCTTCAACACTGCGTGGAAGTCTGGGACGGTGCCTAAGGAGTGGCAGACCGGGGCGGTGGTTCCCCTCTTCAAGAAGGGGGACCAGAGGGTGTGTGCCAATTACAGGGGTATCACACTTCCCAGCCTCCCTGGTAAAGTCTACTCCAAGGTGCTGGAAAGGAGGGTTCGGCCGATAGTCGAACCTTGGATTGAAGAGGAACAATGCGGATTTCGTCCTGGCCGTGGAACAACGGACCAGATCTTTACTCTCACAAGGATCTTGGAGGGGGCCTGGGAGTATGCCCAACCAGTCTACATGTGTTTTGTGGATCTGGAGAAGGCGTATGACCGGGTCCCCTGGGAGAAATTGTGGGAGGTGCTGCGGGAGTATGGGGTGAGGGGGTCCCTTCTCAGGGCCATCTAATCTCTGTATGACCAAAGCAAGAGCTGTGTCCGGGTTCTCGGCAGTAAGTCGGACTCGTTCCAGGTGAGGGTTGGCCTCCGCCAGGGCTGCACTTCGGTGGGCTCAGGATCTCATCGCTGCTTTTTGCAGATGATGTGGTCCTGATGGCCTCATCGGTCTGTGACCTTCAGCACTCACTGGATCGGTTTGCAGCCGAGTGGGAAGCGGCTGGGATGAGGATCAGCACCTCTAAATCTGAGGCCATGGTTCTCAGCAGGAAACCGATGGAGTGCTTTCTTCAGGTAGGGAGTGAGTCCTTACCCCAAGAGAAGGAGTTTAAGTACCTTGGGGTCTTGTTCGCGAGTGAGGGGACCATGGAGCGTGAGATTGGTCGGAGAATCGGAGCAGCGGGTGCGGTATTACATTCTGTTTGTCGCACCGTTGTGACGAAAAGGGAGCTGAGCCGGAAGGCAAAGCTCTCGAACTACCGGGCAATTTTTGTTCCTACCTTCACCTATGGTCATGAAGGCTGGGTCATGACCGAAAGAACGAAATCCAGGGTACAAGCGGCCGAAATGGGTTTCCTCAGGAGGGTGGCTGGTGTCTGCCTTAGAGATAGGGTGAGAAGCTCAGTCATCCGAGAGGAGCTCGGAGTAGAGCCGCTGCTCCTTCGCGTTGAATGGAGCCAGTTGAGGTGGTTCGGGCATCTGGTAAGGATGCCTCCTGGGCACCTCCCTAGGGAGGTGTTCCAGGCACGTCCAGCTGGGAGGAGGCCTCGGGGAAGACCCAGGACTAGGTGGAGAGATTATATCTCCAACCTGGCCTGGGAACGCCTCGGGATCCCCCAGTCGGAGCTGGTTGATGTGGCTCGGGAAAGGAAAGTTTGGGGCCCCCTACTGGAGCTGCTGCCCCCGCGACCCGATACCGGATAAGCGGATGAAGATGGATGGATGGATGTCTGCCAATGAGGCTGTATTCAGTGTCTAGTTATTGCGTTGTGTTGGATTTTGAGAGAAAACTAGATCAAGAATCACGGGTGCATGGTATGATTCCACTGTGTCAGTATACTCTACGTTGTTTACAGAAGGAAGGAGTGTGTTGTCAATAAATATAATCTTTTCCACTGTATTTATGATGGACGTGTGAAAAGATAGAGAATCCCTTTTTATGTGAGTAGAAAAACGTCCATGGGTCAACACAACCAGTTTGATCCATGAAATCACAAAGAGCCTGTGACATTTTGGCACGTGCTAAAGTTTTAGGATTTGAGCTGTCTATAGCTGGGTCAGTCACAGTATTCAGATCCCCCGCAAGAATGAGCAAGAATGTGAATTCAGATTTGGAATCGGGGAGGTGAGTTTGTTAATGAAGCCAACATCATCCCAATTAGGTGCACATACACTTATAAGTACGACTGGGGTGTCAAAGAGGGAACCTGACACTATGATAAACCGTCCTTGAGGATCAGAGATTGGTTCTGAAGGCGTAAACAATACATTTTTATGGATCAATATTGCCACTCCCTTAGCCTTGGTGTTAAAAGTAGAATAGAAAGTCTGTCCAACCTAGTTCTTCTGGAGCCTTATTTGATTCGCTATGGTTAAGTGAGTTTCTTGTAAAAAGGCTACTCCTACATTCGAGTTTTTTTGTATGTATTTAGAGTTTTGAGTGAGTGCTGCAAATTGTGTTTTAACAGGTTGAAATGGTTTAAGGTATTGACCACAGACTGCACTGTTAGTTAAATGAGTTCAGCTAACTGAGAACTTTGTTCAGCCAATGGGTTTTAGTGTTTTAGCAATTGAAAGAAACTGCAGTTTTGTTTTCATGTTTAATGCTACTGTATACAACACTGTGCTACTCCTAAAAACATAATGTTTTGCCCAATAAATAAATTCAGTTTTTACTGTAAGATTAATAAAGATACTTTCACTCTAGAACAATGTAAGTGGAGATATAAGCCTATTAAAAAAGACAAACAAGCTTCAGATTTAGAACAGTGTGTACATGTTATATCCCAAAAAGTCCTATGATAAAAAATGCTTCCTTTTGAAATGTGTTTATGGATTTCTGAATGCAGTGTTTCATTTTGAAGATGTTAGGCATTTAGCATTTTGTGTGTCCAGTTTTTTGGGGGGTTTTTTTCTTTGTAGAGTTTTGAAAAAGGAGACTGAGAAAACTATAATATGTCCACTTGCTGCTAACTCGTTTTCAACATGTTGGGAAGGGAAATCAGAATGTTTCTCGTCCTGGCTGAGCACAAATATCTCTGGTCCGAATCTTGAGAAAGATTAATCAAGCAGTGCACTATATAAAGCTCAACCTTAGACCGACTAGCCCGCCATTAGGTCACGTGACACCCATGAATTTTGCTTTCAAAGCAGCAACAACACACTGATGTACTTTATACAAAACACTGCTCTTTTTGTACTTTGTATACCTAATTTCTCATACAGGCTTTTGTACAGAACATCTACTTACGTTTCAATGAATGCATGAAAACAACAGATATACAGTTTCTTGCAGCTGTGGTGAAGTAAATGGGAAACAAATGAAGAATCATGAATTATTGCAAGCCTTCCTTACAATTACAAAAAGTGCCTTTTTAAGTACAGTATACGTATTATCTTCTTCTTTCCTTTTTCTTCCAGCTGTTCCATCAGCTCCACATAATGTCATCTCCATGGTAAATGAGACGTCTCTGAGGCTGGAGTGGAGCCCACCACAGGAGACCGGTGGTCGAGAAGATGTTGTCTACAACATCATATGTAAGAGCTGTGGCAGTGGAAGGGGCGGCTGCACCCGCTGTGGGGACAACGTGCAGTTTGTACCACGTCAGCTGGGACTGACCGACGCCCGGGTCCACATCAGCGAACTCTTGGCTCACACCCAGTACACCTTTGAAATACAAGCTGTCAATGGAGTGTCTGACCAGAGTCCTTATTCACCACAGTACACGTCTGTCAACATCACCACCAACCAGGCTGGTGAGGCTCTCTCAACCTTATACAGGGCTGCCAACTCTCACGCATTGGCCGTGAGACACACACATTTGACTGGTTTCACACGCCACACCCCCGATTTCTCACGCTGAAGTGTCAGCCCGGTCGGTCAAATTTTCTGAAAGATGAGTTTATTTATAGATCTACCTGTTGAGCCACTCGCAATCGACTAGTTGTGCTTACAGAGACGGTGAGGGAGTTAAAGAGCGCTCCCCGGCTTCAGGTATGTGCTGTGAGTGTTACAGACCCGTCCGTCGCTTCGTGTCCACTCTCTCTGTAAAGATAGAAGTGAGCAACGCGGCTGGTAGCGTAGCAACTTCAGTTCATTTTAGTGGACTCGCTCTGCTGGGGCAGTGAAGCGTTGCATCTGTGCGTAGACCTCTGATAATGAGCAGCGTACAGCCATCTCTAAACTTTTTTAGAGACCAGAGACCCAAATGGGCATCTGTGTCTGTCAGACGGTCTGAATGAGATCCACCATATCAGCGGAGCAATGACATGCACAGAAGACTATATTATAACTACAACTCTCCAAATCTCGGACAACAGAGAATGGAGGAGTTATATTTTAAATGTGCACAAAGTTGTAAACATGAGCAGAATTCTGATGAAACACATCTGAGCTATACTATACTATATATACGATACTGCAACGTTGGGCCACTATTGTGCTCTCCTAACCTCTGTGCATCTCTAAATGTTACTGTAAATAATTTATTCAATGTTTCATAAAATGAACGAATAGTCTTTATTTTCCCCAAAAAGTAAATACAGTAAATGGGGCACAGAGGATGAGGGCCAAACATTACTGAACCTTGGCACAAAGGTTAAAGGATTAGAATTTATGTAACTCAGTGGTTCTCCTTCTTT
>NC_048413.1:3914784-3919352 GCF_013103735.1 Etheostoma cragini | reverse complement strand
GAGGGCCAAACATTACTGAACCTTGGCACAAAGGTTAAAGGATTAGAATTTATGTAACTCAGTGGTTCTCCTTCTTTACAATTTCAGTGGTCTTAGTTTATCCCTCAACATTAATTTGACTTTGGGTCCCTGGTCCCCACACCAGGCAGGGACCCCTGGACCGGTTCACCACAGACCCAAATCTTCTCAGCTGTTGCTGATATATGCTCCTGTCTCTTCATATGGCTTATTATGTTTGGCAAATTGTCTGGGTCAGTTCTTATATCATTAGAAATTAATAATGTAAATGCTAAATGCCCTAAAACCTGTTGATACTACAACAATGCAAAGGTTCTTAACCCTACAGTTTTGCACATATCATGTAACACTTGAATTCTACATTTTTTTGCAAAAAAACTCTCCAGAAAGTGCCATTTAATGGTGTATTTTTCAATTTTTTTCCCTGGGGGGGCACACCCCCAGACCCCCCTAGGGAGAGCCCCTTCCCGCCACATATAACAAATCCCAATTTAAACCCTGAAGGCTAAAGACCCAAAGAAATTGCTTTGTACGCGGCAAATTATGGGTCGGCCCCCCCAAGTCTCACTCCAAGGTTTGGGGAAAAGTTGGCAACTCTGCTTATACATGGCATAACTCTGCACTTATCTGTGGCTCTTAGTGGTACTTGAAGCTAGTGTACTTATTTGTGATCTTTGCTGTTCGGAGCTTGTACCTTACCCTACCATGGTCGAATGCTACGGAGCCCGGGAGGTGACAGGATAGTTGTACTTGTTGCACGCTAACTAGCTAGTAGCATGACATGATTACATCTCCTGTTGTGTAGCTAAATACATCCATTGTTTATTTTGATATGCACTAATAAATACATGCCAAAGTGAAGTGTTACAATAAACATTGTTGTTGACTGTTGGTCAACAACAATGTCAACTAATTTGTGTTGTCGTAGCAACATGCTCGTTCATGAGGTTCTTTCTTGTGTCAATTACAAGTATAGCTAGTTGGTGGATACATCCACAATATAGCTAGCTAGCTATGTGGCAAACTTATGAACTCACCATTTCATTGTGTAAAATATTCACTCACCGGTAAAACATGTGTTTTAATTGTTCCTGATCACTTACATGCGTCTCAAAGTAAACAAATGTATTTATAGAACTTACAATATGTAATCATGTCGTGCTAATAGCTAGCGTGCTGCGCTCTAACTAGCTTGTTAGGTCAGCCTTATTGTTTGTTGGCTTTGCGAGATCTTGCAAATAAAACTCTATCTCGCATATGGAAGTCAAGATCTCGCGAAACAAAGTCAAAATCTCGCAAAAGTTTTTGTCCCCAGTACATGTTTTTTTTTTATTGTTGTATTTATTTATTTATTTACCCCCATGTCCCCTCCGTGGCTCCATAGAATGCACTTATTGGAAGTCGCTTTGAATAAAAGGAAAAAAAAATCACTTTGATTGATCATGAGTCGGTCCAACAGTTTCTCTTATATTTTCAGCAATAGTTTCCGTTTTAGAAGCCTGTCTACCTGTCAGTATTTTCTCTCCAGCTCTAACTTTGCTTTCCCTGGTTCTGTCCTCAGCGCCATCAGCAGTGTCCATCATCCACCAGGTCAGCAGAAGTCCTAACAGCATCACCCTGTCCTGGTCCCAGCCTGATCAGCCCAATGGACTCATCCTGGACTATGAACTGCAGTACTATGAGAAGGTACATCAGTGCTGATGATGAGTCATTCATTATTAACCACAGTGCTTGTCTGATTATTTTCTGGTGTGTAATTTTCTGATCCATGTTTTTTTTTAGAACCAGGCAGAGTGGAACTCCTCTCTGATGAGGAGTCAGACCAACACTGCAGTCATGCGAGGCTTAAAGCCTGGAACCATCTACGTCTTTCAGGTTCGGGCTCGGACTGTCGCTGGATTTGGACGCTTTAGTGGCAAAATGTACTTCCAAACCATGACTGAAGGTAGGAATGACAATCATATGTTTGCTCTGTAGCATAGGTAGCTATTTAAGGCCTGGATCACTTCCATATTTGAAAAGGAGTCACATTTCTTGGGTTTTCTGTCTTTTTACCTGCAGAGGAATATAATTCCAGTATCCAGGAGAAGCTGCCTCTCATCATTGGTTCCACTGCTGCAGGACTAGTCTTCATCATTGCCATCACTGTCTTAATTATTGTCTGCCGTAGGTGAGTCAGCAATGTTACAGGCCATGAAACAATAGAATAATAGCTGTACTGATTTACTTATTGCTGGCAAATTGTCTTCAGTAAATTAAAACACAATAAATGGGCCATAAAACAATGAACTAAAAGAGCTCTGAGAAAAATGAAGATATGATGACAATTCTCTGTTGCTTTATGACTGCAAGCAACCAGTCCTACAGTACCGGTAGTAATCAGTCAGTTAGTGCTAAAATAATTCAATTCAATTCAATTCAATTTTATTTATAGTATCAATTCATAACAAGAGTTATCTCAAGACACTATACGGATAGACCACACTCCAGAATTTACAAGGACCCAACAGTTCTAGTAGTCTCCTCCAGAGCAAGCAACAGTGCGACAATAAAATAAAATAGAAGTACTGATGAATGGAGAGCTGAACAGGCCACCAAGGATGGATGGATGGATAGATAGATAGATAGATATATAGATAGATGGGTGACATCTTGCAACATTTCGAACATGTGTGTTAAAGTGCCCCTATGGTGGGATGTGGGGTGTTATTTTGTGTCTCTGGTGCTTTCACGCACATGCAGTACAAACTTGGAATAAAACACATCCATGCTGATATGGTTTGTGAATGTCCTCTACCTTCAGTCTCTGGGTGAGCTGTTCAAAATCTGAATGGCTTTTTACGTCACTAGCCGAGACGAGGTGGCTAACTGTAACATGCTAGCGCTAGTATGCCAGCTCGTTCTCAATGGCAAAACAGTGCTACAATGCACACTAGTTGACTATAATCTCCAAAAGAACTCCTTCCATGTCCCTGTTGGGCAGGTATTCTACAAGCGGCCCTCGTCTAGAAGAAGTCTCCCAGGTAATCCTGCCTTGTACTGACCAAAGTTGGAGAAAGATTCATCTAGCTGATGTGATCTTACCTAGCTACTGAGTATGTGCAACTCGTAACAAAGATAGTACAGAAATGAGATGTCTCACTCGGGAGCTAAAACAGAGACTCATACACACAGAAAAACACAATATGCGAAGATCTTTTTTTTTAAATTCTTTTAGATTTTTGAACAAACAGGACAGACAAATACAATTGAACAAGGTGCACCTTTTAAAAAATATATTACACATATACACAGGACAAAAGTTTGGACACACCTTCTCATTCAATGCGTTTCCTTGATTTTCATGACTATTTACTTTGTAGATTCTCACTGAAGACATCACAACTATAAATAAACACATGTCGAATCATGAAGTTGCCATTGTCTTATATTCTAGTTTTTTCAAAGTAGCCATCCTTTGCTTTGATTACTTTGCACACTCTTGGCAGTCTCTCGATGAGCTTCAAGAGGTAGTCACCTGAAATGGTTTCCCAACTGTCTTGAAAGCGTTCCCAGAGATGCTTAGCACTTGTTAGACCTTTTGCCTTCACTCTACCGTCCAGCTGTCCCCAAACCATCTTGATTGGGTTCAGGTCCGGTGACCGTGGAGGCGCAGCACTCCATCACTCTCCTTCTTGGTCAAATAGCCCTTACACAGCCTAGAGGTGTGTTTGGGGTCATTGTCCTGTAGAAAAATAAATGATGGTCCAAACGCAAACCGGATGGGATGGCATGTCGCTGCATGCTGTGGTAGCCATGCTGGTTCAGTATGCCTTCAATTTTAAATAAATTCCCAACAATGTCACCAGCATAGCACCCCCACACCGTCACTCCTCCTCCATGCTTCACGGTGGGAACCAGACATTAAGAATCCATCTGGTCACCTTTTCTCCGTCGCACAAAGACACGGCGGGTGGATGTAAAGATCTCAAACTTGGACTCATCAGACCAAAGCACATATTTCCACTGGTCTAATGCTCTTCTGCTTGTTGCCTCTCCTTAGCAGTGGTTTCCTAGCTGCTATCTGACCATGCAGGCCTGATTTGCGCAGTCTCCTCTTAACAGTTGTTCTACAGATGTGTCTGCTGCTGCAACTCTGTGTGGTATTCATCTGGTCTCTAATCTGAGCTGCTGTTAACTTACAATTTCTAAAGCTGGTGACTCAGATGAACTTGTCCTCAGAAGCAGAAGCTTCCCTGGGGCGGGCCTCATGTGAGCTAGTTTTGTTGTAGCGCTTAATGGTTTTTGAGACTGCACTTGGGGACATATTCAAAGTTTTTGCAATTTTCTGGACTGACTGACCTTCATTTCTTAAAGTAATGATGGCCACTTGTTTCTCTTTACTTAGCTGATTGGTTCTGGCCAAAATATGAATTCTTACAGTTGTCCAATAGGGCTGTTGGCTGTGAATCAACCTGACCTCTGCACAACACAACTGATGCTCCCATATATAACTGATGGTCCTATATTATATATATATATATATATATATATATATATATATATATATA
>NC_048413.1:3889049-3914684 GCF_013103735.1 Etheostoma cragini | reverse complement strand
TTAATGCAATATCTACATTTCCCATTATCAGCAACCATTCATCCAATGTTCCAAAGGCACATTTTGTTTACTAATCTGGTATTGTTTAAAAAAACTAACTAAGAAAACATTAAACAACCCTTTTGCAATTATCTAAGCACATAATGTAATCTGGAAACTGCTCCCCCTTTTAAAAAAAACAAGGCAATTTATCTCAGCTGGGATTCTGTCTATAATGGAGTCCAATGGAAATTTGTGAGTGACCCCGAACTTTTGACCGGTAGTGTTTATATATATAAACTGTACGTATATAAATCTTTCGGTTCAGGCACCGTATCATGTTGATAACAACATTAAAATGAGAAAAATAATTAAGATAACATTTAGAATAGATACAAATTTCAGATTAATTGTGTTTTATTGCAAGATAACTATGACATTAATGCAATTTATCGTTTCATTTGACAGCACTAATTATTATTATATAATTTAAATATTATTATTAAGGCAGAGGCTTATTGGGAAATCCAGTAGATTCCAAGTTTCAGGAGAAGGCATCCAGTTGGATCCAGTGTGTGTCCAGAGGTAGTGTTCCAAAATCCGGCGCCTTGTGTGAAGGCAGGTGTAGCCCCTTCTCAAAATGTAGGTAGTAATCACCAGATCCTCATCACATCAGGATCCGTTCATATGCACATCTTGTTAAAAAGCCATGCAACTGGGCAGCCGGAGCGCAGTCTGTGGGCACTGGGCTTAGGAAGCGGAGGGTTCGCTGTATCGCCACTAGTGCATGTGTATAGGTCCCTACTGCACATTGCCTTTAACTCACAGTCAAAATCACAAGGGTGCACAACCAAACAAGGCAAGAACGAAACGTATTCAATGCTATGAAAGCGCACTGTTGTGTGCCCATATAAAAACATTCCTAACTCAAGGTCCACTGAGCAGCTTTAACCCATGGCAGCTGGTCTTCATTAGTGGATAGAGATTGATCTGTTGACACGCAAGTCTCTGTGTCTTTGTCCGCAGCAGGAGAAGTCCCGAAAGACCAGAGTCGGAGTACACAGACAAACTCCAACATTACACCAGTGGTCACAGTAAGTAACACAGCATGTTGTTATTGGATAGACTGGCAGCCATTACCGCTGATGTTCCTCTTATTGGTGTTGGCGTGTAGCTGTTGCTGTCTCCTCTGTCTCTCTGTTGAAGTGTCGCCAGGAATGAAGATCTACATCGACCCCTTCACGTATGAAGACCCTAATGAAGCGGTCAGAGAGTTTGCCAAGGAGATTGACATTTCCTGTGTCAAGATTGAACAAGTTATTGGTGCAGGTAAGGACTCACCTTGCATGAAAAAAAGGAAAGTATATCAGGTATCATTAAAGCAAGCGGGGAAGGGAACTCAGTTCTGTCCTGTTCAGTTGTCACAAGGGGACATTTCAAGGAACTCCTATTTCACTGGTTGGAAGTCTTCCGCAGGGGACTAGATCAGGGAATGCCTTGCCATATCCATTCAACATGTTGTATTACTGCCTAACAAGATAAGAACACAGAATTGCTGGGAAGATTATGTCAAAGAGATAGTGATAATTGTTTAGTTACTTGAGTCATTTTTGAAGAGGTGTGTTTTGTTTAACATTTACTTTCCACTGATTGCTGTCATGTTGCTGTCAGGTGAGTTTGGGGAGGTGTGCAGTGGAAACCTCCGGCAGCCTGGGAAGAGAGAGGTCCTGGTGGCTATTAAGGCGCTGAAGGCGGGCTACACCGAACGCCAGAGGCGGGACTTCCTGAGCGAGGCATCCATCATGGGCCAGTTCGACCACCCTAACATCATCCATTTGGAGGGGGTGGTGACCAAGAGCAGCCCTGTGATGATCATCACCGAGTTCATGGAGAACGGCTCCCTCGACTCCTTCCTCAGGGTAAAGGAGACACACTAGAGAATGATAAATTTGTCTCCCAGCCACTGGTCATGGGCATCTTGTGCATTTCACTGCACCTGATGCAATACCGACATTTTTTTTATTGCAAAGCACAGACTAGAAAGTTTTCAATATGTGTTACACTCTGCTAATGGCTCTAAGTGGCTGCGTATTGCAATATTAATAAATGATATATGAAAAAACAGTTACTTCTATAATTATTGTTAAATTACTTTATTTTGCGTTTTTTAACATATTCCGGGTGCTGTGTTTGGAACAGGAGCTGTTAAATGAATGGTATAATCGGCTGCCACTGGGTAATGTTAAGGCACACCTGCTGGGCTCTGTCATTCGGCTGCGGATCATTATTTTCATCTTTACCAGGGACAAGGCACCGTTGTTTGTCTGCTGTCTCAAAATCAACAATGCTCAGTGTCCTCTGTGTCCTCGGGAAGGCTTTGGCCTTTGGCGCCATGGCACATCCTTCCTGTAGCCGTCTTGCAACATCATTCCCATCTGCAGTCACAAATCATACATTTCCTATTCAACGAACATTTCAGTAAACAATGTGTTCAAGCAAAGGTCATATTTCATAATTGATCACAGCTAAGTTTGTGGCAATTTTTTGAGGAAAAAGAGTCCCTGGACATATGAAATTAAAATGTTAAGGTATAGCTGGGCAATATGTCAATATTATATCAATATTGTGATATGAGACTAGATATAAGCTTAGGTTTTGGATATCCTAATATCGTAATATGCCATAAGTGTTGTCTTTTCCGGATTTTACAGGCTGCATTACAGTAACGTGATGTCCCCCGACTGTTCTATCATCTATTGTTTGCATTTAGCCATTATATCCATGATACTGATGATTATTTATCAAAAATCTCATTGTGTAAATGTTTTGTGAAAGCACCAATAGTCAGCACCACAATATCATTGCAATATATTATCCTATTTCTATTGTTCAGCACTAAGTCATTTGATGTTTTTTTTATCTTCCAGCAAAATGATGGGCAGTTCACAGTGATCCAGCTGGTGGGAATGCTGCGGGGCATAGCAGCAGGCATGAAGTACCTGTGTGACATGAACTATGTCCATCGAGACCTGGCAGCTAGGAACATCCTAGTCAACAGCAACCTGGTGTGCAAGGTGTCGGACTTCGGTCTGTCCCGCTTCCTGGAGGATGATACTTCGGACCCCACGTACACCAGCGCTCTGGTGAGCCTGCATCACGACTGGTGGACTCTCACGCAGAGGCACCATAATGTTGGAAACCAAACGCCGGAAATACCAACTATGCTAGTCAAAGTATTAAAATGGCTATTAAAAGTAGTTAACAAGCACAGTATCTGTATTCAAGTGTGTGATCCAACCCTGAAACCTACATGAGTCTTCTGAAAGGCACTCAAAGTTCCTAGGAAAGCTACCCCTAACCCTAACCCTAACCCCAATCAGGGAAATGGGGTAATGGGGTGAGTGCAACTGCTCTGATGTTACGGGGTGTAACCCTAACCCTTACAATACAAATGATGAGGACAATAGGTTTGTGAAAAGCATCAGTGATCACTCCTAACCTCCCACTTGTTTTTTTTTAGGGAGGGAAGATTCCCATCCGCTGGACGGCTCCAGAGGCCATCCAATACAGGAAGTTCACCTGGTCCAGTGATTGCTGGAGCTATGGTATTGTCATGTGGGAGGTGATGTCATATGGAGAGAGGCCCTACTGGGACATGAGCAATCAAGATGTGAGTAAAGCGTAGAAAGGTCATGGAGCCCCATGGCATCTAGTTTTAAGCACTATCGACCAGAAGGAAGAGCTTTAGAGCCAACTTATTTTTTTATTAATTTATACTCCTTATTGATCCCAAATGTGGAAATTGCAATTTACAATCTGTTGTTATTACACACTACACATATGCCTAAAATACACACAATGGGGGGGGGAGGGGTTTGGTGCCTTGGCAGTGTCCAGAAGGTGAACTGGCTTCTCTCCAGCTACCAGTCCACACTCCAAACTTCAGTCCGTACGGGACTTGAACCAGTGTCCATTTAGACTGAGCTACTGCCATCCTCAATACATACAGTGCTGCTCATGAGTCTGGAAACCCCTGCTTAAATTGATTAAAAGGAGAAATAAAAAAAAAAATCATCTTTTGGAAATTGATCTTAATGATCTTAATTAAAAAATTAGGAAAAATCCAAGCTTTAAGGACACACATTTTCTTATTGAATAAATAATATATCATAAATAAATGTTTTGTTGTGTTTTGGGGTTTTGTTGGGGGTTATTTTCCCCCGTTTGGCCTTCCCTGTGTTTGTTTCTTGGTTTTCTCCCCGGTCCTGTGTGGTTCTGTCTTGTGATTCCCGGTAAGTGTCTGTTTGTTCTACTTCCTGTTATTTTGATAGTCAGCTTCCTGTCTTGTCGTGTCTAGTCTTGTCTAGCTTCACTTTGTTTCTCTGATTGTCCAGCCCCGCCCTAATGTGACCCACCTGATGTCTCACCTGTTCCACGTTACCTCATTACCTCCTGTATTTAACCCCAGTGTTTCCTTTGTCTCTTGTTGGGTCATTCTAGTTTTGTTTGCCTGTTTGCCGTTGTCCTGCGAGCTGTCAGCCTTGCCGTCTCCCCGTGTGCTTACCTGTTTTGTTTTCCTAGTCGTGCCTTCTTATTCATCTGCCCGCATGCCTACCTGTGTTCCTCGTCATCCGGCCTGCAGTCCTGTCATTCCCTGTGAGTTTTTTCCCACGCATTTCCCCTGTGTCCTGCTCACCTTCTACTGTGCCTGCGTTTGGCTGTGGAGTGTTTTTTGGACTCCACCCTTTGTTCCTTGTGTTTTTGGACTTTTGTCAATAAATCATTCCTGCCTTGCCTGCCTACTCTGCGTTTGGGTCCTCCTTATGCCGTACCGTGACATGTTTCTCCTTAATATACA
This sequence comes from Etheostoma cragini, assembly GCF_013103735.1. NCBI lineage: Eukaryota > Metazoa > Chordata > Actinopteri > Perciformes > Percidae > Etheostoma > Etheostoma cragini. The sequence goes on along the minus strand of NC_048413.1, from coordinate 3,909,847 downwards.
GGGGGGATGAGTATACACCCCCTATGTTAAATTCCAATAGGAGCAGGCAGCTGTTTATCATTAAAGGCCAGTGATTTTATGGATAAAGTTCCCTTGGCCTTTGGAATTGAAATTTCGTCCTCTGTATCTAATATTCTTACTGTTGTCTTTGTCGCTGTATTCAATAGAATTCTTTGAGTCTTGGTAGACCTATCCCCCTCTGCCTTTTGGCAGCTGGAGAGTTTCTAACCTAATTCTAGGTTGTTTACCTGCCCAGATAACCCTTGATATTATTTTGTTCCAGGTCACATGCTATGTTTGAGGGACCTCTACTGGTAGGGAGTTAAATAGATAGGAGCCTAGGTAGAACATTCATTTTGATTATTTCAATTCTCGTCTTAAGATCTAGCGGCAGAGTAGCCCATCTTCCCATGTCTTTTTGTATCTCTTCATTATTTAATATTTAAAATTTTGTTTATATAATTTAGACAATCCTTTAGTGATGGAGTTTCTTTGGGTTCCAATCAAGATGATATGAATCCTGAATCTCTTTTGATGAGTGTAGTTAAATTGTAGTATCTGTGTTGATATATTAACTTTACATCTTGAGAGGTGCCTTTACGTTTTTAAAGGTTTTATCAGTTCAGGGAGTGATTTGTTGGGTTTTTCTAAGAACGCTATGACATTGTCAACAAAAAGTCAAATTTTGTGTTCTATTCCGTTCACCATTACTCCCTCCAGTTCTTCGTTCTGACGAACTGCTTGTGCCAACGGTTCTACAAAAGAGCAAATAAAGTGGGTTACAGGCAACAACCCTGTCTGGCAGATCGTTTCAAGTTGATTTCATCAGTCAGACTTACATTTATTTTAATTTAGGCAGTGGGTTTTTGATATAGAGTATTTACGCTTGTTCTGATTACTGTTAAGATCAAATCATAGCACTTGATACAAAAATCTCCAATTCACACAGTCAAATGCTTTCTCCGCGTAGATGCTTTCTAATTTAACGCTTTTTCTGTTGTGCTTCATCTAGGATATGCAACGTTCTTCTGATATTGTCCTGCGTTTGCCTTCCGCCTTTTTTAATTCCAAAGGCGAAGGGAACTTTATCAGGATACATAGTATCCTGATCCATGAAATAACTGGCCTTCAAAATAAAAATCTGCCTCCCTCTATTGGAATTTAACATAGGGATGTGTATGCTTATGCCCCCTGTATTTTAATGAAGAAAATGTATTTATTTCTAATACATTATTCATTCACAAAGAAAATTGGTGTGCTTAAATGTTGGATTTTTTTCATTTTTTAAATAAGGCGTTAAGATCTATTTCCAACAGAAGATTATTTTTTAATTCTTCTTTTTACTCAATTTAAGCAAGGCTTCCTATACTCATGAGCAGCGCTTTATATATTTTAATCAAAGCAAAGAAAAGCCCTTTGCTGCCTGTTGTTTCTTTTCATGTCTTTATATGTCGGCTGAGTCCTGCAGCGGCCCAGGTTTGAATCCAACCTGCTGCTAAAATCATCTTTAAAAAATATTTTAAAAGGCAGTTTGCAGTGCTGATGAGCTGGCTGTGACAAATTTTCCTCCCTTTTAAAATGCACTTTAGTTTAACAGTTTATTAAGTCTACGTCATTTATTTCACACATTACATTTTTTATTATGGGAATTCAAAATTAAATTAAATTAAAAAAAAAGTATAGTATGTTATTTATAATTACTAATTAAAAAATGTAATTAATCTAATTGGATTAAAATGACATCAAATGAAATATCATAAATGATGTTCAAGCAATAGTGCATCGTTATGAATATTATGTCTGTGTGTGTGTGTGTGTGTGTGTGTGTGTGTCTGTCTGTGTATATTGTGTCTGCGGTGTCTGTGTCTGTGGGTTTGTTTGTTTGTTTGTTTGTTTGTGTGTCTGTGTGTGTGTGTTTGTGTGTCTGTCTGTGGTTCTGGACTGACTCATGTTCTGAGACTCCATGTTGTACCTACTTGCAGGTTATCAACGCCATAGAGCAGGACTACAGGTTGCCCCCCCCTATGGATTGTCCCAGTGCGCTGCATCAGCTGATGCTTGACTGCTGGCAGAAGGACCGCAGCAGCCGGCCCAAGTTCAGCCAGATAGTCAGCACCCTGGACAAGATGATCCGCAACCCCAGCAGCCTCAAGGCCATGACGCCGCTGTCATCAAGGTAGGGGGAGGAAAGCCCCTCCAACACTAGCACTGGGACTGGCCCACCGCCTCGCTGACCAACTTTTTGTTCTTGTTTTGTCTTTGTTGTCTCCACCAGTGTTCACCTACCTCTACTGGATCGCACCACTCCAGACTTCTCCTCTTTTAGCACCGTGGAGGAGTGGCTGGATGCCATTAAGATGGGCCAGTACAAGGAGAACTTTGCCAACGAAGACTTCAGCAGCTTTGATGTTGTGTCTAAGATGACTATGGAGTATGTTGCTTACTTCCAATATTCCCTGTAGACCAGACAGATGACACACATTTGCTGATACTGATCACCATGGTCATTGCTAGTTAGTTACATGTGATTTCAAACCTAATGCAGATGCAAGGGCTCCTAGTTTGTAGAAGAACCAAATATCTTATATCCATGTCTTCAAATTATAAAATTACTTTGGTACCACAAATTTTTTCCTAATTCCATCCCTCTATTTCAGCGCGAGGACATAGATTGATTGAAATGTAAAATAAAACAGATCGGGTCATACAGAAAATAATATTACACAGCATAGAAAGCATTAGGCTACATTAATAACAAACTCTTGGTCATTTTTTTGTCCTTTTTACATACAAAGTATCATAAAAAATACAGTTTCTTTCTGATACAGTTATTTAAAATTATATTATTATTTCAGGCATATTTCTTTAATTTACTCCAAAATGATAATACTCATTAAGTAAATTAAAGAAAATGAAAAAGGAAAACTAAGAAAGAATAAATATCTAAATAAATGAATGATACCCGTCTCTGTATAAAAAACTACATTTTACACCACAGACGGAAACACAAAAACACACCTTTACAGATTTGAAATGGACATTTATCTATCATTTTAGGGTGGCAGTAGCTCAGTCCATAGGGAGTTGGGTTGGGAACCGGAGGGTCACTGGTTCAAATCCCCGTATGGACCCAAAAAGTTGGGAGCGTGGATTGGTGGCTGGAGAGATGCCAGTTCACCTCCTGGGCACTGCCAGGTGCTCTTGAGCAAGGCACCGTACCCCCCGACCGCTCAGGGCGCTGGTTCAGCTGGCAGCCCACTCACTCTGACATCTCTCCATGTGTAGTGCATGTATAGGTCCTGAGCATGTGTGTCTATTTCAGGCCTGTGTGTGAGTACTAACAAAAAGTGTGTACACAGAGTGTAGTGCAGTAATTTCCCCATTGGGGACTAATAAACAAATTATCTAATTATCTATTATCTATTATCAGTAGTTGATCATTTTTGCTTTATACATGAAATGTGCTGTCTTAATTTGAACCAGGTCTGCCATCTTTGTTACTTGTAACTGTATGAAAATGTAAATGGTATGAACCCCACACCCAGCATTAGAAATGATTCACATTGCTCTTTTCTGTAGAATAAAAAGTTTGTTTAATAAACTTTACTCTATTGCAGCCAGACAAGCCAGACCCACATCCAGATGTTGGGTCTGGGAACTCACCATTGGCAGGGCTCAATCCGAGGGGCGGGATAAACTGTTGTCTTTCAAATTCCTTCTGCACACAATGGGATAGCCCTACAACCAACCAGAGCAGCGCTGGCTGATAGATTAAACTTTTGCCGGATCATGTCGGCAAAACTCCGAGCACATCTTCATTTTTTAGGAATGACTTCAGTGCTTAACTCCAAGTCTTCCAGAGTTGCAGACTAAGCTGATTCAAAAGGCTGCTGTTCTTCTGTGTTTATAAGTAGCAGGGAATTCACGCTGAACCGTCGCCACTCTGCCGTCATACGTTAAGCCCGCCCACTGACTCTATACACGGTGTGATTGGCCTGACGAGAATTAGTTTTTTCCAGCTTGCAAGCCAACAGAAAGTTGCTAGATTGACCGTGGCTGCTAGGGTGCGTCTAGATTTGTAGGCTAGGCCTACTGTCCTTTGCGGCCTTATCATTCTAAGACTATCTTTTATTCTTTTGGCATTTCTGCCTTATCTTGTTAGGAAAGGCAGGGCTGTGGTACGGACTAACGTGGACTGCTGTTATTGAGAGTCAATACTAAACATAACTACACCGAAACTTTACGTCAAAACATAGCTTGGGGGGAGGAGGGGAGGGGTGTTTATATGCAGGTGATCCCTGAGTACTGTCTGAATATTTTCCAGTCATGGGTAAGTGGCATAACTAGGGGCGAAAATCTCTTTGCGTCCACTCGCTGCTGCCTTGTCAAGCAGTCCTGCAAACCTCACAACCACATAGGTTGTTTATCCCTGCCCTCTAATACGACCCACAGGGTCGACATGTTTAAACCAGAGAAGGCAAGGGATGTGGTTTTAAACACGCTGTTAACGTTGCGAAACAGTCACAGTTTGATTAGGTTTAGTCACCAAAACTACTAAGTAGGTTGTTTGGGTTCAAATTAGTACATTTGTTACTTCACACGCGTGACGCAGAACGAGAAGCGGAACATGGCACAGTTCTGTTTTTTTTCCCATAAAGTAAAAAAACAAACTTTGTTTGACGCTCATATACTTCACCTTTCAGCATCATTCATCAGAATGGTGCTGGAACATACGACTTACGTGGTTGTTTTTCAGTGGGGAGGCCAGTCTGTGTTTTGTAGCTACTCTAACATCATATTTTATAAGTGTCAGCATCCAGAAAACAGTCAAATGTTAGTCTTACAGATTCCTGACGTGGAACTGACAAACAATTTCTCCTCAGGGACATCGTCAGAGTGGGAGTGACGTTAGCCGGCCACCAGAAGAAGATCCTCAACAGCATCCAGTCCATGAGGGCCCAGATGAACCAGATCACTTCAGTGGAGGTGTAATCCGGTAGCCCAGGAGCCCACATGCTCTGTTTACATTAGGACCGCTGTGAGGACACAGACTGAGACTTCAACCCCAACGTTGCATTGGTTCCTTGCTCATTCTGTTTATTGGCTCTGAGGCTGAACTGAAGTGAAGAGATTTGCCCTTTAAACGGTCAACTTATATAGCAATGTCCGTGCTGTTAGAAGCTGCAGACATCTGAATCACAGAACCACCAATCTCTTAAACCAGTGACTTTAAAGGTCCCATGACATGGTGCTCTTTGGATGCTTTTATATAGACCTTAGTGGTCCCCTAATACTGTATCTGAAGTCTTTTCTATTGACCTTAGTGGTCCCCCTAATACTGTATCTGACGTCTCTTTTATATAGACCTTAGTGGTCCCATAATACTGTATCTGAAGTTTCTTTTATATAGGCCATAGCGGTCCCCTGATACTGTGTCTGAAGTTTCTTTCCCAAAATCCAGCCTTGGTGCAGAATTACAGCCACTAGAGCCAGTCCCACAATGAGCTTACCTTAGTATATGCCATTTCTGAGTCTGTAGCTTTTGAGGAGAAGGGGGGCAAGGTGGAGGCTGGGGGTGTGTCCTTGACCAACTGCCACTTTGCTCGTTTGAAAGCCATGATGTCTCTCTCTCAAGGGTGGGGCAAATTTTCTGGGAGGGGAAAGCACAGAAAGGGGAGGTAACTAGATTCCAGATGGGCCCATCTGAGCTTTTAATTTTCTGAAAGGCAGAGCAGGATACCCAGGGCTCGGTTTACACCTTTCACCATTTCTAGCCACTGGGGGACCTGATATTAATGTTTAAAAACCTCAAGGGAATTTTCATGCCATGGGACCTTTAAACAAAAATCCCGTGGTAGCTGCTCATCTGAAAATGCCATGACTATTTACATTTTTAAAAAGCCAATCTGCGAGGAAATGCACGTCAGCCGCCTGAAAAGGACCATATGCAAATGTTGACTGGCTCACACTGTCGGTCGTTCACTGTGACTTCACTGAGACTGTGTACAGTTGCTATAGTCTGGGGCAGGACACAAAGTCTTCTTAGTCCTGGTGTGTGTGAGGAAAAAGGGACGATTTTGTTGTTGTTCGGTCATCAACTTGCACAGATAAACAGACTTTATTTTGTCATAGACCCCAACAAAAGCTTCAATGGGGTTTATTACTGTCTATTTACCACTCCACCTCTAATGTGCAATCTTTGAGAGTTTTAAAATATTTCCATTTATAAAATAATCTCCCAGGTCAACTGTGTGTTTTTAAAATGTCACTGAATTGCACTCACTGTAGATACGATCTCATGTTTACAAGATTGGTATCTCACCTGATACTTATTTGTCTGATCCTGTGTATCTGCATATCTCTTTCAAATCAATCACATTCATTGCACTTTACGGAGCATAGCCTTTAGCATTTAGCCAAACCTCTGCGTGCCCATTCTTAACAGGGACTATCACAACAACCTTCAACATCTGTTCCTATGGCTGCATTGATTAAATAGACTACTGATTTCATCATAATGACAAGATCTGCAGAGAAAACCATTTTATTTTTTGCAAAATGACTAATACCTCAATGGGAAGGGCAACATTGTTTGCCTGTAGCTTCCAGACCCATTACACATCAACATCACTGGTACAACCCATCTGACTGTTTTTGTGGCTGTGTGATTGTTGGCCGCTGTGGTTCAGGTTGATCAGGTTTGGGCAGCTAAAGGTGCTTGGCTTCCTGGACAGTGTTATGGTACTAACTTTTCTGCGTGTGACAGACATCACAACTAACAGGACCATTAGAGCTTTAAACAGAGACAGTCTTTACAGGAAAAAAGGCATTTTGACCTACTTCAAAATGAGTGTTCATCCTCTCATGTTATCCGTAGGACACACCGGTCCTCTGACTCTGTTTGGATTATCCGTCCATGTCCTTCATCAACTGAGGTGAGGGATTCTAAAAGGTACACTTTGAGAACTCTATTATGTTAAATGTAAATGGACTGTTTTTATATAGCGCTCATCTAGTCTAAATGTATAATCAAAGGGACCAGGCCAAGGCGATCAATCTACCACTGAGCCACAGCCACCTTTTTTAAAAAGGTACAAATATGATAAAACTACGTTTTTTTATAAATGGTATGACAATAATGTATACCTCACAGGCCATAGCAATCACTTCTCACCTCGGGCCATGTCATGTCTAATTGAGGATTGTTTGGGGTTGAGGCATTTGGCATGTTACACCATTTCTTTCTACTGCACTAGCACAAAGCACAGGTTTAGCCACTCAATCTGATGTCGGCCTACTGTACACAAGTCAAAACCCATAGAACCTGCTCCTGTTTGTGAGTGATCAGACTGGCCTCAATTCATATGAGGTACAACACTCCTGGTTTTAATGACAGCGTCCAAATGAACCCCTAAAGCCATCACATTATCTTCCAGCGGACAGTTGAGTTCCATTACATTACATGTCATTTACCTGATGGTTTTATCCAAAGCAACTTACAAATGCTGAATATGCCTGCCAACTTGGCAGGCGACCACTCTACCACTAAGCCACAGCCGCCCCGTCAGGGCCGTTATCCAGGTGATCTTCCCACTCAGCATGCTGTTAATGATGAAACAGCCTTGCCTTTATCACCACTGAGTCAGTTTACAGGTCAGACCTTAGGGAGGTGGAGTTCCTTCCATGCTTCTTTCCAAAGTCCACTATCATCTCTTTAGTCTCACTGACATTCACAAGCAGGTTGTTGTCCTAGTTTTCTTTCAGGTGGGCCTTTCATGTTGTCTGTGATCAGGCCCACCACAGATGTGTTGTCAGCAAACTTAATGATGGTGTTGGAGTTGATTGGCAAAAGGAACATAGCCCTGGGGTGCTCCGGTGTTAGGATGAGGGTGGAAGAGGTGTTTCCGCCCACCCTTACCAGATGGCTCCGCCTGTCGGGAAGTCAAGGATGGAGGAACTATGTTGTTAAACCTGGACTCTATTTTCCCATTTTGTAATGTCTAGTGACTAATGGGACCATTTTGAATTGGTCTAGTATTGCGGTAGAGTCTTTTACGGCAATTGCGCACTAATAGCATAAGCTTACCTCTCTTCGCTATCACTCTTGAAACAAAATTTTTTCTTTAGGGAAACGTGCTAGTAAAGGATTTTTTGCGGTCCGACAGTAGTCATCCAGGCCCAAATTAACACATATTTCTGGGGTTTCCCTTCCTGTAGTTCTATTTTGCAAAATTTGCTGCTCTGCTTACATTGTAGGCTGCTTCTTTATAATTGACAATGTTTTCAGATTGCATTCCTAATTTCTAAGCTGCAGTGTGTGTGTCTGTGGCATTGCGGATGGTTATGGTACTTCATGGTTTCTTGTTGGGGAATGATAGAACTGTAGTTTTGGGAACAGTTTCTGTCGGTTCACAAATCTAATCTACAACAGACTCAGTGAATCCATTGATGACATTGATGATGTTGACAGTGGTGTCCTGGAACGTGCTCCACACTGCGTTGTGTAGTGTAGACAGTAGCGTGGCCTCTGATTGGCTTGACCGTTTCCAAACCTCACATGTCACTGGGGGCACGAGTAGTAGTTTGTTTACTTACTTTGACCTCAACAAGATGGCCGCATGGTCGCTCTTCTCCATCACGGGTAGCAATTTTCCTCAGTAGCCGTTTTTCGAATGGTGTATAGCAGATGCACAAAGACACTGTACTAAACCGTATGTATGCATGGTATGCATACATAGATAGTGTTTTCAGCTAACCCTGTTAAAACTTGTTTGATACATTTTGGAGAAATCCAGTTATTATCAAAAACAGTTTGGTTTCAATTCCTGTACTTCCTGTCTATTTTACAAATCTGAGCCAATAATCAGGATGGCTTAGTGGACAGGATTATAAACGTTGTGATCTTCCGTCTAAATACATTAGCCAAACAATGCAAAGTAAAAATAGAATTAATCAAAGTCCTAATGTGGCCCTCAGTGACAGCGCATGTGATTCTTATTTCAGCCTGGATGAATGTCTACCATCAACATGGGCTAAATTGAGTTGCACTAAAATCACAAAAATTCAAGATTATTCAAGATATTTATATATATATTCATTCAACAATCAAGAAAGCTAAGTCAGTATTTTTTAATCTGTTTTATGTGGATTATATTTCAAGTTCACGCAAAAAGAAACTGGATTATTGTGTAAACAGCGCTGGCTCTTCCCTACCTACTGAATCTGCTAATTATGTTGCAGTGAGATAGCCTGGAAATCCAGACCCAAAACCGAAAGATTAAGCGTCTGGCCTTGAGTAATAAAAGTGTTCCATCTCAAGGGGCGGTACCGAGCGTACATTTAAAAAAAAATCTCACTGCACACAGTTAAATAACAGTCCCAACAACACACAGGGTGACGTATCCAGAGCCCCATTTCCTTAGCTACCAGCAGAGCTAACTGGTAGATTAAACTGCCGTCATCTGTTTAGCTCGCCTTTGGCCCCGCCTATATCAGATACACCAATGTGATTGGTGCAGCTTGGCTACAAGTGCATGGTTAATGAGCAGCATTACTCGATGCCAGAGTAACTTGCTGAGCAAATTCAAATTGTGCTTTCGCTAGAACTCTGGATTTTAAGGTTGGCAGTGAGAGACGATACTGCACAACAAATTCACTCTTAATGGAGTTGTTTTCCTTCTACTCGATATAACTTATATTTGTTTTTTTATTATTACTAAATGACCATGCGAGTTTGGAGCCCACCACAGATGCACTGCTATGAGCACAGGCTGTCTCATCATGTATTTGCGCTCATTCACAAACAGAGAGAACAGGAATGACCTCACTTGAATATGACCTCTCTATGTACAGTTTTCTTTTTGTAAGTGTATCAGTGTGTTTGTGTGTGCTGTGCTCCGTCCATATGCTGGCCCATGTGTGAGCTGCACTGTGGCAGCTTCTCAGTACTCACATAGAGCTGAAATGGGCCTGTTTCTAGGTCAGTCAGTAGGTTTCCTTTATGTTTTTCCTGTACAAGTTGAAACCATTCACATTTAGATTTTTAAGGAAAATGATGAGAAATTTGCTTGTTTTCATTCTAGGTGGGAGAGAGGTGTTCAGATGGATTCAAACCCACATGTCATATTGACAAGTTAGCACATGGTGTTGGTTCCTGTACAGGTACCATGGTATAACATAGAGACCAACTGATAATTAAACTTACCACGGATGTGTATCAGTGTTACAACGGATGTCAGCTATTATGCAATATAGTTAGCATTATCAGATTTTTTTTTAAAACTGGTAATGTCCCCCAAAACTCGCAACCTGGCAACCCCACCGTAACAATACAACTGCTGTAAGCTGGTCCTGCTGTTGTTCATCAAGAAATAGATCCCATCCTCCTGAAATTGACACTTTCATATTTCTGTATGTACAGAGACTGAACAAATGGGTTCAGGGTGTTTGACTGGGGGTGGGAAGGGGACCGAGTACCCACATGTAAAGAGGGCCCAAAAAGATGCTAGAATAAATAGGTGTGGATGTAGGGAAGGGCCCATAGAGAATGCCTCTCTACTTGGCCCATTCGTTTGTGCTACGCCCCTGAACAAGATAAAACATGTTAAAGTAGTCGTTTGGATTGGGTGTTGGTAAATGGAATTTTTGATTTATTGATATCCATCATTTTATCACACTCTCTGAAAGAAAGGGAATAAGCTTTTTTACATGATGTTAAACTATTCCTTAAAGTGCCCATATTCTGCTCATTTTCAGGTTTATAATTGTATTTAGAGGTTATATCAGAATAGGTTTTCCTGGTTAAATTTTCATAAAACACCATGTATTTGTTGTACTGCACATTGCTGCAGCTCCTCTTTTCACCCTGTGTGTTGAGATCTCTGTTTTAGCTTTAGAGTGAGACATCACACTCCTGTTCCATCTTTGTTAGGACTATACAGGATAACACAATTAAGGAAAGGGAATAAAACAAAGAGCATAATATGAGCACTTTAGACCACTATGTGCACAATTGGCAATTATGACAACTATGGCAACCCTAGTGGTAGGGTAAAAAAAGACATTTCATTTTGAGGGTAGTGTCATGCAACTGAAAGCAAATTGGCATCTTCCAAAACCCTGTATACAGTGGAAAACAGTTGGTCTACAGTATTCAAAGTGATGGCTATGTATCAAGTCCAATATTTCAGCTTTATGGAGTACCTGTTCCCTTTACTGCACAACCTTCCTTTTTGCCTGAAAACATTTCTATTCTGTGTGGAAAGAATTTTTAAATATATTTCCTGGACCCTTTTTGGTCCAAAGCACATGGGACACAGGTGTCAATGTTAGATTCCAGAGGTGTCCCCAACAGCCAAACACACCTCTCTTCTCAGCCCTTACCACTGTGATTTCACTGGGACTTGTGTTTTTTTCTATTTTATATTTTTCTCTATAAATGTATATTTGATGGTATACCTGTGAATGATGTATTAGTTTTAATTACTTGTAATACTGTTAATTGGTTTATTTTGTAAAAAAGCAAGAAAAGGAAAGAAAGAAAAGAAAACACAGCAAACTGAGTTTTGTAGCCACTGTCTTCAATAAAAAAAACTAAAAAAACAATGGTGACATGCAGTAAACGCAGCCTTTCATTCTTTAACATGAGCTGACTAAAATGAGTTTTGCTTGGATTATGAGCAGATTATGATAAAAGAGATCCTCCCTGAGATGGTGGTGATCATTCGCAATACCCCACAACACAAGATGGCATATTCCATTCTACAATCTATATGTTCTTTTCGGGCTGTGCAATTGAAATGCATAGATACACAGATAAACTGTAACAGTTTGAACACCCAGATGCATTCACCACGTTGTGGGTTTTCCACTATGTTGCATGCTTTGGACACCAGAGGGAAGTAGAGAAATAAAGGGCCTGTTTCATTTTCACAGAAATGCAACAGACCAGAGATCTTCAACAGGGCGTCCGGGACCCTTAGGGGGTCCTCAGAGTTAATGCAGGGGGGCCAAATTATGTACATACATACATACATACATACATAAATACATTTTTTAAAGTTTCTTATTGCAAAAATTAAAGTGAGTCTGAAAGAAATACATTAATATGAATTCAAAAATGTTATGTCAGGTTGCAGGAAGGCGAGGAGTGTGCAGCAGTTTGAAATAATAATCACGTTAATGAACAAAAGGAGACTTGCAAACACGTAATCTGAACCGGTAAGACAATCCAGAAAAAAACAGGAACACGGAAGGAAATGCAGAAAAACTTCAGGAATCCACAGAACAAAACTCCCCACAAAGACTACCGACAAATGACCAATGACAATCCACCGACAGCAGAAAGCTGTAGGGATAACAAGGGGCAGGTGACACAACAGCTGGTGAACAGGTGAAAGACATCAGACAATCATAAGGGTGTGAAAACTAAAAGACAGAAAGTAAAATAGGACAGGACAGACAACCACACTACCAAAATAAAACAGGATATGGAAAACAACAGAAAACTTGTACCCAATTAAACACAGAAACGTGACAATTTACACATTGAAGATAAGCTTACCATAGGTCAGTTAACCACTGTGGTAGCCTTACAGGTTCAAGGAGTCACTGTGCCTTCCAGATGGATGTTTAACATTAAAACATGCAGACTGTATTCATAGGTTAAGTCTATATGGTCACAGTTAGAAAGATTAAGAAAGATTAATCTCTTGAGTCCCTGTGTAAAACTTTTATGAAGCCCATTTTATAACGTTTTGCACTTTATTCTGCTTTGCTTAAAACAGCAGTGGTAAGACAATTTGTCTGCATGCTTGTTTATGTGGATCCCCATGTGCAGCTATTCTCCAAGCAGCACATATAAGAACCCGCACTAGGACAAATCAAACTGCACACACAACTCAAATTGACCTAATGACAATATACATATGATATACAAACAATAAAACGTTTCATACATGTGAATTTGTCGAAGAGGGGAATTCCATTTACACATTACTCAATGTATGTGACATGGTCGTTTTTTAAATGTCCTTCTAACATTTGTCTACTAAAACTGTTGTGTATCAAAACTACAAGCTTAATGTCCACAAAGTATTCAATTCAATTCAATTCAATTTTATTTATAGTATCAATTCATAACAAGAGTTATCTCAAGACACTATACAGATAGACCACACTCCAGAATTTACAAGGACCCAACAGTTCTAGTAGTCTCCTCCAGAGCAAGCAATAGTGCAACAGTGGCGAGGAAAAACTTCCTTTTAGGCAGAAACCTCGGTCAGACCCAGGCTCTTGGGAGGCGGTGTCTGACGACCGATGTGAATATATGGACCCTCCCTGGACTCTAGGGCGAAGAACCAGGTGACCACCATTCATACACACACACACACTCACACTGGTGGCCGAGGAAACCTCTGAGAAACTTCTGTTTCTGAAAGTGCAGGAAACCTTCAGGATGGGGTTGCAGACTGTCACTGATGCGTTGCCATGGAACCCACGTAACTTATTGGAAAGGCTCACCCTACGAAGCAGCCCGATTGGTTGGGGTTAGGCATTGACCTCAAGTGGTTAAAAGTTGGGATAGCTGATTGGTCAGGGGGTAGGACCTGAATAAATCGGGTAACGTTCCCTTGCGTAAGTATGGACACCTGGCTGATAAGTGAAACACACACAGGCATGGCTGCTTCAACTCACCGTCCCTATATTCCCAAAACAAGGACGTACGGTCATGTACGCTCATATCGATTAATCGAGAACTTTTAAGTAAAGACAGGCTTTGCTGTTGGCCTTCTGAAAAAAGAGAGAGAGAAAGAGAGCAAGAGACTGGGCGAGGAAGCGCCACACTAAACTGTCAACTGCAGACCTGTTTTTTGGGCTTCGCACCCTATCTCTAAGGGAGAAGCCAGCCACCCTCCTGAGGTAACCTATTTTGTCCGCTTGTACCCTGGGTCTCGTTCTTTCGGTGTTTTAAATAAAAGAAATAAAAACCTTATTTTCTGATGGTTTCTCAGCAGTTACCATCTAAAGCTTAGTGGTCCATGTCTCTCTCTCTCCCCGGAAGGAAGAGCTTTGTAGATCCTTACAACCGCACAATGAGCAAACTAGTTGGCCAACAATGGAGGAGGTGATAAAGCAACGATTTGGCCGATGTGTTGATGCGGAGGACACCAAAGAACAGCTTGCCAGCCTCAGGAGAAAGAAGAGATGGAGTGCCTGTGAAAAAAATATATTTACTATTTTACACCTTTTGCGCTGTTCCTAAGCCAGCCAATGACTGTTATTGTGACAAGATTGACTTCAGTGTAGTCAGCTGCCTCTTCCTGATGTGGCCAAGTGTGTGACCTACTTTTATTACACGATAGAGATCAAAGTGAGAGCACGTTGTGCATCTATTTCTGTTGTCATCCTTTCTCAGAGCAGAGACTATGATTTGGTTAGACTCTAGGGATATTAATGTAATATTTCTTTTCTTTTTTTGCTTGCCTGAGGTCACTAGCAAACGGAAGATTGAGGGATTAAGAATTAGGAATCCATTGATTGACCAAATTCAAATGCACATTTAAACCAAATTACTGTAAATAACTCATGAAACAGGTTCACTAAAAATGTATTTTAATGTAACCCAACAACCCGAGTTTCCATGCTGTTTGAGGTTTATGTCCACCAAGATGTGTGGCAGCCTGCATGAACCGGTCCCTTATGAGGGGGACAGTGATGGTAGTCACAGTGTTTATTGTGTATTTAATTAATTAGGTTCAGGAGTTATGCTTGTACCAGTCATGTACAGAGCCCCGGAGGTGACATGGAGGAAAAAAAAACAAGAAATATAAATGCACCCTTTTGCGAGATATTGTCTTAGTCTGTCTAAGTACATTCATCGTTTATTTTGACACGCATGTAAATGATCAGGAACAAATAAAACAATGTTTACTGTGTATAGTTTACACACTAAAACGGCGAGTTCATGGTATAGCTCTATTTAGAGGACCTCAGAGTGAAGAAACTCAGTGCTCTGACAGGGCAGAGCAATGGAGCCTCCCGTCCTCCGCCGCCACATGAGGTGGAGGATGAAACGCCTGCAGTACCACAGGCCCCATGACAGTGGACTGCACCTTGGGAATGTAGCCCGGAACCGGGTGCAGGATGGCCCTCACATTACCCGGGGCAAACTCCAGGCATCGGGGAGCAACCGAAAGAGCCTGGAGGTCCCCCACCCTCCTCAGAGAGGTGATAGCAAGGAGGAAGGCCATCTTCAGGGTCAGGTACCTGGCCTCAGCCGACTCCATGGGCTCGAAGGGGGCCTCAGCCAAAGCTTCGAGAACCACCGCCAGATCCCAGGTGGGAATCCTAGGGCGAGTCGCAAGTCTCATCCTCCGGGTTCCACGGAGAAACCGTACGACCAAGGGAAGTCTCCCCAGAGACCCATCCCTCGAAGGGGCGTGGAAAGCCGAAATGGCTGCCACAGAAACCTTGAGGGTGGACGGGGCAAGGCCCGCAGAGAAGCGGACTTGCAGAAACTCCAGCACCTGAACCACCGGGCAGGTAACTGGGTCCAGCATGCGTCCCCTGCACCAGGCAGAGAAGACGTTCCACGTCAGGCCATACATCCACCGTGTAGACGGGGCCCTGGAGCTGAGGAGAGTCCCGACCGCTCCTGCCGTCAGGCCCGCCTCTAGGTACTGGGCCCCCTCAAGGGCCAGACCCACAGACGCCACAGGGCGGGGCAAGGGTGAAGAACCCGGCCTCCTTCCCCACAGCGGACCGTCCAGGAGCGCCATCAGGTCTGAGAACCACACCCGGGTCGGCCAGAATGTCGCTACCAGAAGAAGGCAGATGCCCTCCCGACGGACCCTCTCCAGGATCCCCAGGAGCAGGGCGACTGGGGGAAAAGCGTACAAGGACTCCACCACCTCGGGGTGGAGCCGCCATTCCCCGGGCCTCAGCCCCTGTCTCGACAGCAGGTTCGCACCCCGATACTGAAGCCCAGGGATAAACATCGCTCTGAGAGAGAGCAGTCTCCGCTGGGACCACAGGAGGATCCGATGTGCCAGTCTGCAGAGAAGGCGCAAGCGCAGACCCCCCTGGTGAGTCAGATAGGCCACCACAGCTGTATTGTCGGACCTGACCAGCACGTGGTGACCCAGGAGTGCAGGCAGGAAGCTCCTCAGAGCTCGGAACACGGCCAGCATCTCGAGGCAATTGATGTGCCATGACGACTGATGCACCTGCCAAACACCCTTTGCCGAGCGGTCGTCCATGACCGCGCCCCACCCGGTGAGGAAAGCGTCTGTCTAAACGATTACACGGCGACATGGTTCCCCCAGCGCGGGACCTCGGGACAGGAAACAAGGCGTCTTCCACACTGATAGGGCACGAAGACATTTGAGCGCAACACGTATCAGGCGGAACGGGTTTCCCCTCGGGGAGAACCCCTTGGATTTCAGCCACCACCGCAGGGCCCTCATGTGCAGAAGACCAGAAGGTATCACGCTGGAAGCAGCTGCCATGAGGCCCAACACCCTCTGGAAGTGTTTTACTGCAATGGCACGGCCCAGCCGCACACTATTCACCGCGGCCAAAGCGGACTCGACACGAGCCGGAGACAGACGTGCCAGCATCGTCAACGAGTCCCACACCACCCCTAAGAATACAGTCCTTTGGGCGGGTGCTAGCACACTATTTCCCTCGTTGAGCCTCAGCCCCAAACGAAGAAGATGAGCAAGGACGACATCTCGATGCCGAACCGCCAACTATCAAGACTGAGCCAGGATAAGCCAGTTGTCGATGTAATTGAGGACCCGGATGCCCTGGAGCCGCCGAGGGGCCAGCGCCGCATCCATACATCTGGTGAAAGTGCGAGGGGAGAGTGCCAGAAGGGAAGAACGAACGGAGACATGGAAGAATGTGACCCTCAGATCCAAGGTGACAAACCAGTCCTCAGACCGGATGCTCTTCTCCAAGCCCCGCCAAGCTCCTGCGAAATCCGCCAGCAGAACCAACCCCTCAGGGCTGGGGGCGTCACGGACGAGCCCCTGAAGCGGGCCGCCAGGAAGAACCCGCCAATGATCCGCAGTTCGGGAGCCAAACCTCCGGCCCACTGCCACCCCTTGGGGCTGGCAGAGCGGAGAAGGCTCGGGGGCTGCTAGCGCTTCCCGAGCGCCACGGCGGCGGGACAACAACGCCATCGGCCACCCTGGAGCAGACCTCAGTCGGCCTCCGGGGCATTGACACACGACGGCGGGGATAGTGAGCATCTTGAACCCGTATCTCCTCAGAGACCGGTTCAGAACCCGCAGATCCAGAATAGGGCGCAGGTCTCCGTCCTTCATGGGAACCAGGAAGCACCGGCTGTAGAAACCGGACCCGCTGCCCGGCGGGGTAACGAGCTCCACGGCCCCCTTCTCCAGCAGCGAGCACACTTCCCATCCCAGCACCAGGCCCTGATCCGGGCGCACCACAGTCCGGACCACCCCAGTGAAGCCGGGGGGAGGATCCGGAACTGCATCCCGTACCCGTCTGACGGTGCACAGAACCCACGGGGGAGGTACTCCAAACCCCGCCAAGCTCCTGCAAAATCCGCCAGCGTAACCAACCCCTCAGGGCTGGTGGCCGGTGCGAAATGCCGATCACGGACGAGCCCCTGAAGCGGGCCGCCAGGAAGAACCCGCCAATGAACCGCAACACGGGAGCCGAATCACCGGCCCACTGCCACCCCTTGGGGCAGGCAGCGCGGAGAAGGCTCGGGGGCGGCTAGCGCTTCCCGAGCGCCATGGCGGCGGGACAACAACGCTAGCGGCCACCCGGGAGCGGACCTCAGTCGGCCTCCGGGGGCTAAACACACAGTAAGGACCTCAGCGCCTCGCCCCTCCGCGACTAGCTGACGTCCCTCAGGTCGGACCTGCCGCGGAGGGGTGCGCGGGAGCGTTGCCCTGCGTCCCAAGCTGCTCGAGGGGGACCGCGAGAATCCACACTCCATCCCTGGCGCTGACGGTGGACCATGATTTACACAACTCACTGTGAAAATCCGGGAAAAACCTTGAAGAACCGGCGCGGGGGCACGGAGTGGCTCAGCATGAAGCGATATCCAGTCTGACAGCCTGTGGCCAATCCAGACCGCATTTTGCCACAGCTCGTGACATCACAATCGGGCGCGGCACTCTTCTGATGACGTCGGCCCGACACCCGGAAGTCCTCTCCCTCCACCACGCTGCCAAGCACAACAAGCTCCTCAGAGCCAGAGTGCCACGGCTACGTCTGTCAGCGTCCCTGAACAGAAGAAGCCGATAGACCCGGCCCACAAACGGGGACTGGGGGAGTCGGAACCGGCAGACAAAGGACGAGACGGAGCAACAGCCGTCTCGGAAACCTCCAGCAGATCTCGCCGCGATCCACATGACCGAAACCGCCGAGCCGCCTCAGCGGCCGCGGGGCCCACGCCACGGGGAGAGCGTATCTGACCGTCCGCGGAAAAGAGGGCCGAGCGGGACCTCAGTACCCGCATGGGCAGGGCTTCGCAATGGACACAAACAGCCCCCTCGAGAGCTGCCGTGGCGTGCGACAGGCCCAAACAAGCAACACACAGCTCATGAGAGTCTCCAACCGAGATGAAACGCGGGCAGGGAGATACACATCTCCTGAACTGGTCAACTGCTTGGACAAACTGCAACTTCCAGGTGAGTAGGATACATGGAGTCTTTCAACACAACATCAACCAACGTACCTGCTGAATAGAAAAAAGCTAATGAGCTATGTGCCGGCGTGAATATATGCCCCTACGGTTATGCCGTCACATGCTACCGTTCTCAGTAGGACCAATAGGATTGGAGTAGTTTTCATTCGCATTCAGCCCTGTCATGCCTAAAGGCGTTCCCCCATATTGTCGTAACCGACGCAGTTCGAGTTCCCCTTGAAGGGGAACTAGCGCTATTGAAATCAACAGTCAATGATAATGTTCATTATAAAAGTTTGGCATGTATTAATTAGTAATGCTTATCAAAATAAACGGTGGATGTATTTAGACACCAAGGAGATGTAATCATGTTGTGCTAGTAGCTAGCTAGATACTGGCTAGCGCGCTACTCGCTAGCTAGGTTAGCGTTATTGTTTGTTGGGTTTGCAAGATCTCACAAATTAAACTCGATATCTTGCAAATGAAACAGTGTTATATTAACCCTGAACATGACAACATTACATACAACGCTTCATAAAGGTACAGTATGTTTCCTGTAGTGTTTTCAGATAAAAATGTTTTACTCAATCCATACCCAATACCTAGTTCATCTTACATGCATAGGCCCATAACAAAGGAAACCCTTTTATTATAAGCAAGATAATAGGAAAAAACATCTGGAACTCCTTTTCCAAGGTCTTGTTTATCTTTTGTAGCTGATTCTGAGGTTTTGCTGATTCTGAGGTTACCCAGGAAATGTGTCACTAAATTGTCAATTTCTTTGAACCATTAAGGAGGGAATTTAAGAGGTAATGCTGATATAAGAAATACAATCTTGGTAAAATGCGAATTTCAATGACTTCTGTTCTGCCCCATGATGAAATGGATAGTCTAAGATGGATCTAATCTAAAAAGGAGATCTCAAACATTTCATCTATGGGAGTCTTAATGTTGATTCTTAGACATCTCATGGTTTTCATTGATTATGGACAGAACGAAGATGTGACGGATAGGTTGTTTAAGGTTGTTGGCTTCACTGAATTATTGAAATTTACCTCACATCTTAAAAGCTTTCCAAACTCCTCAACTAATTTCCTCACTTGCGTAATTTGCTGTGGTTTGGATAATGCTATTGACAAATCATTAGCAAATATATTGGCCTCACACTTGCAGCCCCCAATTTTGATGCCGGTGGTTTTACTCTCTGCTCGGATTGCACATGCTAGCATCACATCAGTGGAACTTGGTACCACCATAAATTAGAGAGTCCCCATCCTATTACTCATTTAAGAGTAATGTTAAGAAATGGATGATTGAAAATCAACGCTGTCAACACTGACGCTGGTCCCATCCACCAACAGTAACTGTATCATCTATTTTAGATTTTATATGCTTATCTTGTTTATTCGATTTTTATGATTTAACATTGTCATTTTTAACCTTTTGTCTATTGTATAAATATCTTCATTGTATTATAACTGTTTATTATTTTAGGATGTTTATTATTTTAGGATGCCTAATAACATCTGGCTAGGGGACTGCCGATGAAAATTAGCCCATGGCTAACTCGGGCACGCTTTGCTTTGAATGTTGATCAGTGTACATTGCCCCTTTTCAAATAAACAAATAAATGAAAATCAAAAAAAAAGATGTTCTAGGACCAAAATAAGGCAGGATGGTGGGGTGGGACAACCCTGCTGGGTAGATCCTAGGAGTTGGAGTTGGTCCAAAACCTTATTAAAACAGAACATAAAACCGTCATTGCCATTCTACCCTATTATAGGCTTCCTCAGCATCCAGCGTTAGGCGATGGCTGGATGCTGTTGCCATTACCTGGGGGAGTCTTCTCATATTGTAAGAGGCAAGTCAAAGTTTACTAAACCGTACTTGATCAGTGTGTATTAATGTAGAAATGGTGGTCTCTATGTGCATAGCAAGGAATTCGGCAAATAGCTAAAAGTAATTGTATAACATAGGCCTACTAACGGCATAAATTAGTCATTTGAGAATGATCCTAACCAGGCTTAGGCAGCAGAGAAGTAGTGGCTTGGCACATACAGTGGTGTGAAAAAGTGTTTGCCCCCTTCCTCATTTCCTGTTCCTTTGCATGTTTGTCACACTTAAGTGT